>NW_027364783.1:0-175922 GCF_046119375.1 Phyllobates terribilis
ATTTCTGGTATATGAATAACATGATGTTTTTCAATGGCAAAAATCATTGAATATTGTAAATGCACAAACAGTAATTTCTCCGCATTGCAAGGTGCAATTCTGAAATTTTTTGCTTTTTCATGCTCCTCTTAGCATGATAAAGAAGATTCAAAGAGAGTGAGATACCAGCTCCTTTCATTCAGTCAGTAGCTTCAATCATTTCTGGACGTTTTTCAATGGCAAAAATCAATGAATATTGTAAATGCACAGACAGTAATTTCTCCGCATTGCAAGGTGCAATTCTGAAATTTTTTGCTTTTTCCTGCTCCTCTTAGCATGATAAAGAATATTCAAAGAGAGTTAGATGTCAGCTCCTTTCATTCAGTCAGTAGCTTCAAACATTTCTGGTATATGAATAACATGATGTTTTTCAATGGCAAAAATCAATGAATATTGTAAATGCACAAACAGTAATTTCTCCGCATTGCAAGGTGCAATTCTGAAATTTTTTTCTTTTTCCTGCTCCTCTTTGCATGATAAAGAAGATTCAAAGAGAGTGAGATGCCAGCTCCTTTCATTCAGTCAGTAGCTTCAATCATTTCTGGACGTTTTTCAATGGCAAAAATCAATGAATATTGTAAATGCACAAACAGTAATTTCTCCGCATTGCAAGGTGCAATTCTGAAATTTTTTGCTTTTTCCTGCTCCTCTTAACATTATAAAGAAGATTCAAAGAGAGTGAGATGCCAGCTCCTTTCATTCAGTCAGTAGCTTCAATCATTTCTGGACGTTTTTCAATGGCAAAAATCAATGAATATTGTAAATGCACAGACAGTAATTTCTCCGCATTGCAAGGTGCAATTCTGAAATTTTTTGCTTTTTCCTGCTCCTCTTAGCATGATAAAGAAGATTCAAAGAGAGTGAGATGCCAGCTCCTTTCATTCAGTCAGTAGCTTCAAACATTTCTGGTATATGAATAACATGATGTTTTTCAATGGCAAAAATCAATGAATATTGTAAATGCACAAACAGTAATTTCTCCGCATTGCAAGGTGCAATTCTGAAATTTTTTGCTTTTTCCTGCTCCTCTTAGCATGATAAAGAAGATTCAAAGAGAGTGAGATGCCAGCTCCTTTCATTCAGTCAGTAGCTTCAATCATTTCTGGACGTTTTTCAATGGCAAAAATCAATGAATATTGTAAATGCACAAACAGTAATTTCTCCGCATTGCAAGGTGCAATTCTGAAATTTTTTGCTTTTTCCTGCTCCTCTTAGCATGATAAAGAAGATTCAAAGAGAGTGAGATGCCAGCTCCTTTCATTCAGTCAGTAGCTTCAAACATTTCTGGTATATGAATAACATGATGTTTTTCAATGGCAAAAATCAATGAATATTGTAAATGCACAAACAGTAATTTCTCCGCATTGCAAGGTGCAATTCTGAAATTTTTTGCTTTTTCCTGCTCCTCTTAGCATGATAAAGAAGATTCAAAGAGAGTGAGATGCCAGCTCCTTTCATTCAGTCAGTATCTTCAATCATTTCTGGACGTTTTTCAATGGCAAAAATCAATGAATATTGTAAATGCACAAACAGTAATTTCTCCGCATTGCAAGGTGCAATTCTGAAATTTTTTGCTTTTTCCTGCTCCTCTTAGCATGATAAAGAAGATTCAAAGAGAGTGAGATGCCAGCTCCTTTCATTCAGTCAGTAGCTTCAATCATTTCTGGACGTTTTTCAATGGCAAAAATCAATGAATATTGTAAATGCACAAACAGTAATTTCTCCGCATTGCAAGGTGCAATTCTGAAATTTTTTGCTTTTTCCTGCTCCTCTTAGCATGATAAAGAAGATTCAAAGAGAGTGAGATGCCAGCTCCTTTCATTCAGTCAGTAGCTTCAAACATTTCTGGTATATGAATAACATGATGTTTTTCAATGGCAAAAATCAATGAATATTGTAAATGCACAAACAGTAATTTCTCCGCATTGCAAGGTGCAATTCTGAAATTTTTTGCTTTTTCATGCTCCTCTTAGCATGATAAAGAAGATTCAAAGAGAGTGAGATACCAGCTCCTTTCATTCAGTCAGTAGCTTCAATCATTTCTGGACGTTTTTCAATGGCAAAAATCAATGAATATTGTAAATGCACAGACAGTAATTTCTCCGCATTGCAAGGTGCAATTCTGAAATTTTTTGCTTTTTCCTGCTCCTCTTAGCATGATAAAGAATATTCAAAGAGAGTGAGATGTCAGCTCCTTTCATTCAGTCAGTAGCTTCAAACATTTCTGGTATATGAATAACATGATGTTTTTCAATGGCAAAAATCAATGAATATTGTAAATGCACAAACAGTAATTTCTCCGCATTGCAAGGTGCAATTCTGAAATTTTTTGCTTTTTCCTGCTCCTCTTTGCATGATAAAGAAGATTCAAAGAGAGTGAGATGCCAGCTCCTTTCATTCAGTCAGTAGCTTCAATCATTTCTGGACGTTTTTCAATGGCAAAAATCAATGAATATTGTAAATGCACAAACAGTAATTTCTCCGCATTGCAAGGTGCAATTCTGAAATTTTTTGCTTTTTCCTGCTCCTCTTAACATTATAAAGAAGATTCAAAGAGAGTGAGATGCCAGCTCCTTTCATTCAGTCAGTAGCTTCAATCATTTCTGGACATATTTTTTCAATGGCAAAAATCAATGAATATTGTAAATGCACAGACAGTAATTTCTCCGCATTGCAAGGTGCAATTCTGAAATTTTTTGCTTTTTCCTGCTCCTCTTAGCATGATAAAGAAGATTCAAAGAGAGTGAGATGCCAGCTCCTTTCATTCAGTCAGTAGCTTCAAACATTTCTGGTATATGAATAACATGATGTTTTTCAATGGCAAAAATCAATGAATATTGTAAATGCACAAACAGTAATTTCTCCGCATTGCAAGGTGCAATTCTGAAATTTTTTGCTTTTTCATGCTCCTCTTAGCATGATAAAGAAGATTCAAAGAGAGTGAGATACCAGCTCCTTTCATTCAGTCAGTAGCTTCAATCATTTCTGGACGTTTTTCAATGGCAAAAATCAATGAATATTGTAAATGCACAGACAGTAATTTCTCCGCATTGCAAGGTGCAATTCTGAAATTTTTTGCTTTTTCCTGCTCCTCTTAGCATGATAAAGAAGATTCAAAGAGAGTGAGATGTCAGCTCCTTTCATTCAGTCAGTAGCTTCAAACATTTCTGGTATATGAATAACATGATGTTTTTCAATGGCAAAAATCAATGAATATTGTAAATGCACAAACAGTAATTTCTCCGCATTGCAAGGTGTAATTCTGAAATTTTTTGCTTTTTCCTGCTCCTCTTTGCATGATAAAGAAGATTCAAAGAGAGTGAGATGCCCGCTCCTTTCATTCAGTCAGTAGCTTCAATCATTTCTGGACGTTTTTCAATGGCAAAAATCAATGAATATTGTAAATGCACAAACAGTAATTTCTCCGCATTGCAAGGTGCAATTCTGAAATTTTTTGCTTTTTCCTGCTCCTCTTAGCATGATAAAGAAGATTCAAAGAGAGTGAGATGCCAGCTCCTTTCATTCAGTCAGTAGCTTCAATCATTTCTGGACGTTTTTCAATGGCAAAAATCAATGAATATTGTAAATACACAAACAGTAATTTCTCCGCATTGCAAGGTGCAATTCTGAAATTTTTTGCTTTTTCCTGCTCCTCTTAGCATGATAAAGAAGATTCAAAGAGAGTGAGATGCCAGCTCCTTTCATTCAGTCAGTAGCTTCAATCATTCCTGGTATATGAATAACATGATGTTTTTCAATGGCAAAAATCAATGAATATTGTAAATGCACAAACAGTAATTTCTCCGCATTGCAAGGTGCAATTCTGAAATTTTTTGCTTTTTCCTGCTCCTCTTAGCATGATAAAGAAGTTTCAAAGAGAGTGAGATGCCAGCTCCTTTCATTCAGTCAGTAGCTTCAATCATTTCTGGACGTTTTTCAATGGCAAAAATCAATGAATATTGTAAATGCACAAACAGTAATTTCTCCGCATTGCAAGGTGCAATTCTGAAATTTTTTGCTTTTTCCTGCTCCTCTTAGCATGATAAAGAAGATTCAAAGAGAGTGAGATGCCAGCTCCTTTCATTCAGTCAGTAGCTTCAATCATTTCTGGACGTTTTTCAATGGCAAAAATCAATGAATATTGTAAATGCACAAACAGTAATTTCTCCGCATTGCAAGGTGCAATTCTGAAATTTTTTGCTTTTTCCTGCTCCTCTTAGCATGATAAAGAAGATTCAAAGAGAGTGAGATGCCAGCTCCTTTCATTCAGTCAGTAGCTTCAAACATTTCTGGTATATGAATAACATGATGTTTTTCAATGGCAAAAATCAATGAATATTGTAAATGCACAAACAGTAATTTCTCCGCATTGCAAGGTGCAATTCTGAAATTTTTTGCTTTTTCCTGCTCCTCTTAGCATGATAAAGAAGATTCAAAGAGAGTGAGATGCCAGCTCCTTTCATTCAGTCAGTAGCTTCAATCATTTCTGGACGTTTTTCAATGGCAAAAATCAATGAATATTGTAAATGCACAAACAGTAATTTCTCCGCATTGCAAGGTGCAATTCTGAAATTTTTTGCTTTTTCCTGCTCCTCTTAGCATGATAAAGAAGATTCAAAGAGAGTGAGATGCCAGCTCCTTTCATTCAGTCAGTAGCTTCAATCATTTCTGGACGTTTTTCAATGGCAAAAATCAATGAATATTGTAAATGCACAAACAGTAATTTCTCCGCATTGCAAGGTGCAATTCTGAAATTTTTTGCTTTTTCCTGCTCCTCTTAGCATGATAAAGAAGATTCAAAGAGAGTGAGATGCCAGCTCCTTTCATTCAGTCAGTAGCTTCAAACATTTCTGGTATATGAATAACATGATGTTTTTCAATGGCAAAAATCATTGAATATTGTAAATGCACAAACAGTAATTTCTCCGCATTGCAAGGTGCAATTCTGAAATTTTTTGCTTTTTCATGCTCCTCTTAGCATGATAAAGAAGATTCAAAGAGAGTGAGATACCAGCTCCTTTCATTCAGTCAGTAGCTTCAATCATTTCTGGACGTTTTTCAATGGCAAAAATCAATGAATATTGTAAATGCACAGACAGTAATTTCTCCGCATTGCAAGGTGCAATTCTGAAATTTTTTGCTTTTTCCTGCTCCTCTTAGCATGATAAAGAATATTCAAAGAGAGTTAGATGTCAGCTCCTTTCATTCAGTCAGTAGCTTCAAACATTTCTGGTATATGAATAACATGATGTTTTTCAATGGCAAAAATCAATGAATATTGTAAATGCACAAACAGTAATTTCTCCGCATTGCAAGGTGCAATTCTGAAATTTTTTGCTTTTTCCTGCTCCTCTTTGCATGATAAAGAAGATTCAAAGAGAGTGAGATGCCAGCTCCTTTCATTCAGTCAGTAGCTTCAATCATTTCTGGACGTTTTTCAATGGCAAAAATCAATGAATATTGTAAATGCACAAACAGTAATTTCTCCGCATTGCAAGGTGCAATTCTGAAATTTTTTGCTTTTTCCTGCTCCTCTTAACATTATAAAGAAGATTCAAAGAGAGTGAGATGCCAGCTCCTTTCATTCAGTCAGTAGCTTCAATCATTTCTGGACGTTTTTCAATGGCAAAAATCAATGAATATTGTAAATGCACAGACAGTAATTTCTCCGCATTGCAAGGTGCAATTCTGAAATTTTTTGCTTTTTCCTGCTCCTCTTAGCATGATAAAGAAGATTCAAAGAGAGTGAGATGCCAGCTCCTTTCATTCAGTCAGTAGCTTCAAACATTTCTGGTATATGAATAACATGATGTTTTTCAATGGCAAAAATCAATGAATATTGTAAATGCACAAACAGTAATTTCTCCGCATTGCAAGGTGCAATTCTGAAATTTTTTGCTTTTTCCTGCTCCTCTTAGCATGATAAAGAAGATTCAAAGAGAGTGAGATGCCAGCTCCTTTCATTCAGTCAGTAGCTTCAATCATTTCTGGACGTTTTTCAATGGCAAAAATCAATGAATATTGTAAATGCACAAACAGTAATTTCTCCGCATTGCAAGGTGCAATTCTGAAATTTTTTGCTTTTTCCTGCTCCTCTTAGCATGATAAAGAAGATTCAAAGAGAGTGAGATGCCAGCTCCTTTCATTCAGTCAGTAGCTTCAAACATTTCTGGTATATGAATAACATGATGTTTTTCAATGGCAAAAATCAATGAATATTGTAAATGCACAAACAGTAATTTCTCCGCATTGCAAGGTGCAATTCTGAAATTTTTTGCTTTTTCCTGCTCCTCTTAGCATGATAAAGAAGATTCAAAGAGAGTGAGATGCCAGCTCCTTTCATTCAGTCAGTATCTTCAATCATTTCTGGACGTTTTTCAATGGCAAAAATCAATGAATATTGTAAATGCACAAACAGTAATTTCTCCGCATTGCAAGGTGCAATTCTGAAATTTTTTGCTTTTTCCTGCTCCTCTTAGCATGATAAAGAAGATTCAAAGAGAGTGAGATGCCAGCTCCTTTCATTCAGTCAGTAGCTTCAATCATTTCTGGACGTTTTTCAATGGCAAAAATCAATGAATATTGTAAATGCACAAACAGTAATTTCTCCGCATTGCAAGGTGCAATTCTGAAATTTTTTGCTTTTTCCTGCTCCTCTTAGCATGATAAAGAAGATTCAAAGAGAGTGAGATGCCAGCTCCTTTCATTCAGTCAGTAGCTTCAAACATTTCTGGTATATGAATAACATGATGTTTTTCAATGGCAAAAATCAATGAATATTGTAAATGCACAAACAGTAATTTCTCCGCATTGCAAGGTGCAATTCTGAAATTTTTTGCTTTTTCATGCTCCTCTTAGCATGATAAAGAAGATTCAAAGAGAGTGAGATACCAGCTCCTTTCATTCAGTCAGTAGCTTCAATCATTTCTGGACGTTTTTCAATGGCAAAAATCAATGAATATTGTAAATGCACAGACAGTAATTTCTCCGCATTGCAAGGTGCAATTCTGAAATTTTTTGCTTTTTCCTGCTCCTCTTAGCATGATAAAGAATATTCAAAGAGAGTGAGATGTCAGCTCCTTTCATTCAGTCAGTAGCTTCAAACATTTCTGGTATATGAATAACATGATGTTTTTCAATGGCAAAAATCAATGAATATTGTAAATGCACAAACAGTAATTTCTCCGCATTGCAAGGTGCAATTCTGAAATTTTTTGCTTTTTCCTGCTCCTCTTTGCATGATAAAGAAGATTCAAAGAGAGTGAGATGCCAGCTCCTTTCATTCAGTCAGTAGCTTCAATCATTTCTGGACGTTTTTCAAAGGCAAAAATCAATGAATATTGTAAATGCACAAACAGTAATTTCTCCGCATTGCAAGGTGCAATTCTGAAATTTTTTGCTTTTTCCTGCTCCTCTTAACATTATAAAGAAGATTCAAAGAGAGTGAGATGCCAGCTCCTTTCATTCAGTCAGTAGCTTCAATCATTTCTGGACATATTTTTTCAATGGCAAAAATCAATGAATATTGTAAATGCACAGACAGTAATTTCTCCGCATTGCAAGGTGCAATTCTGAAATTTTTTGCTTTTTCCTGCTCCTCTTAGCATGATAAAGAAGATTCAAAGAGAGTGAGATGCCAGCTCCTTTCATTCAGTCAGTAGCTTCAAACATTTCTGGTATATGAATAACATGATGTTTTTCAATGGCAAAAATCAATGAATATTGTAAATGCACAAACTAATTTCTCCGCATTGCAAGGTGCAATTCTGAAATTTTTTGCTTTTTCATGCTCCTCTTAGCATGATAAAGAAGATTCAAAGAGAGTGAGATACCAGCTCCTTTCATTCAGTCAGTAGCTTCAATCATTTCTGGACGTTTTTCAATGGCAAAAATCAATGAATATTGTAAATGCACAGACAGTAATTTCTCCGCATTGCAAGGTGCAATTCTGAAATTTTTTGCTTTTTCCTGCTCCTCTTAGCATGATAAAGAAGATTCAAAGAGAGTGAGATGTCAGCTCCTTTCATTCAGTCAGTAGCTTCAAACATTTCTGGTATATGAATAACATGATGTTTTTCAATGGCAAAAATCAATGAATATTGTAAATGCACAAACAGTAATTTCTCCGCATTGCAAGGTGTAATTCTGAAATTTTTTGCTTTTTCCTGCTCCTCTTTGCATGATAAAGAAGATTCAAAGAGAGTGAGATGCCCGCTCCTTTCATTCAGTCAGTAGCTTCAATCATTTCTGGACGTTTTTCAATGGCAAAAATCAATGAATATTGTAAATGCACAAACAGTAATTTCTCCGCATTGCAAGGTGCAATTCTGAAATTTTTTGCTTTTTCCTGCTCCTCTTAGCATGATAAAGAAGATTCAAAGAGAGTGAGATGCCAGCTCCTTTCATTCAGTCAGTAGCTTCAATCATTTCTGGACGTTTTTCAATGGCAAAAATCAATGAATATTGTAAATACACAAACAGTAATTTCTCCGCATTGCAAGGTGCAATTCTGAAATTTTTTGCTTTTTCCTGCTCCTCTTAGCATGATAAAGAAGATTCAAAGAGAGTGAGATGCCAGCTCCTTTCATTCAGTCAGTAGCTTCAATCATTCCTGGTATATGAATAACATGATGTTTTTCAATGGCAAAAATCAATGAATATTGTAAATGCACAAACAGTAATTTCTCCGCATTGCAAGGTGCAATTCTGAAATTTTTTGCTTTTTCCTGCTCCTCTTAGCATGATAAAGAAGTTTCAAAGAGAGTGAGATGCCAGCTCCTTTCATTCAGTCAGTAGCTTCAATCATTTCTGGACGTTTTTCAATGGCAAAAATCAATGAATATTAAAAATGCACAAACAGTAATTTCTCCGCATTGCAAGGTGCAATTCTGAAATTTTTTGCTTTTTCCTGCTCCTCTTAGCATGATAAAGAATATTCAAAGAGAGTGAGATGCCAGCTCCTTTCATTCAGTCAGTAGCTTCAATCATTCCTGGTATATGAATAACATGATGTTTTTCAATGGCAAAAATAAATGAATATTGTAAATGCACAAACAGTAATTTCTCCGCATTGCAAGGTGCAATTCTGAAATTTTTTGCTTTTTCCTGCTCCTCTTAGCATGATAAAGAAGTTTCAAAGAGAGTGAGATGCCAGCTCCTTTCATTCAGTCAGTAGCTTCAATCATATCTGGACGTTTTTCAATGGCAAAAATCAATGAATATCAAAAATGCACAAACAGTAATTTCTCCGCATTGCAAGGTGCAATTCTGAAATTTTTTGCTTTTTCCTGCTCCTCTTAGCATGATAAAGAAGATTCAAAGAGAGTGAGATGCCAGCTCCTTTCATTCAGTCAGTAGCTTCAAACATTTCTGGTATATGAATAACATGATGTTTTTCAATGGCAAAAATCAATGAATATTGTAAATGCACAAACAGTAATTTCTCCGCATTGCAAGGTGCAATTCGGAAATTTTTTGCTTTTTCATGCTCCTCTTAGCATGATAAAGAAGATTCAAAGAGAGTGAGATACCAGCTCCTTTCATTCAGTCAGTAGCTTCAATCATTTCTGGACGTTTTTCAATGGCAAAAATCAATGAATATTGTAAATGCAGAAACAGTAATTTCTCCGCATTGCAAGGTGCAATTCTGAAATTTTTTGCTTTTTCCTGCTCCTCTTAGCATGATAAAGAAGATTCAAGGAGAGTGAGATGCCAGCTCCTTTTATTCAGTCAGTAGCTTCAATCATTTCTGGACGTTTTTCAATGGCAAAAATCAATGAATATTAAAAATGCACAAACAGTAATTTCTCCGCATTGCAAGGTGCAATTCTGAAATTTTTTGCTTTTTCCTGCTCCTCTTAGCATGATAAAGAAGATTCAAAGAGAGTGAGATGCCAGCTCCTTTCATTCAGTCAGTATCTTCAATCATTTTTGGACGTTTTTCAATGGCAAAAATCAATGAATATTGTAAATGCACAAACAGTAATTTCTCCGCATTGCAAGGTGCAATTCTGAAATTTTTTGCTTTTTCCTGCTCCTCTTAGCATGATAAAGAAGATTCAATGAGAGTGAGATGCCAGCTCCTTTCATTCAGTCAGTAGCTTCAAACATTTCTGGTATATGAATAACATGATGTTTTTCAATGGCAAAAATCAATGAATATTGTAAATGCACAAACAGTAATTTCTCCGCATTGCAAGGTGCAATTCTGAAATTTTTTGCTTTTTCCTGCTCCTCTTAGCATGATAAAGAAGATTCAAAGAGAGTAAGATGCCAGCTCCTTTCATTCAGTCAGTAGCTTCAATCATTTCTGGACGTTTTTCAATGGCAAAAATCAATGAATATTGTAAATGCACAAACAGTAATTTCTCCGCATTGCAAGGTGCAATTCTGAAATTTTTTGCTTTTTCCTGCTCCTCTTAGCATGATAAAGAAGATTCAAAGAGAGTGAGATGCCAGCTCCTTTCATTCAGTCAGTAGCTTCAATCATTTCTGGACGTTTTTCAATGGCAAAAATCAATGAATATTGTAAATGCACAAACAGTAATTTCTCCGCATTGCAAGGTGCAATTCTGAAATTTTTTGCTTTTTCCTGCTCCTCTTAGCATGATAAAGAAGATTCAAAGAGAGTGAGATGCCAGCTCCTTTCATTCAGTCAGTAGCTTCAAACATTTCTGGTATATGAATAACATGATGTTTTTCAATGGCAAAAATCAATGAATATTGTAAATGCACAAACAGTAATTTCTCCGCATTGCAAGGTGCAATTCTGAAATTTTTTGCTTTTTCCTGCTCCTCTTAGCATGATAAAGAAGATTCAAAGAGAGTAAGATGCCAGCTCCTTTCATTCAGTCGGTAGCTTCAATCATTTCTGGACGTTTTTCAATGGCAAAAATCAATGAATATTGTAAATGCACAAACAGTAATTTCTCCGCATTGCAAGGTGCAATTCTGAAATTTTTTGCTTTTTCCTGCTCCTCTTAGCATGATAAAGAAGATTCAAAGAGAGTGAGATGCCAGCTCCTTTCATTCAGTCAGTAGCTTCAAACATTTCTGGTATATGAATAACATGATGTTTTTCAATGGCAAAAATCAATGAATATTGTAAATGCACAAACAGTAATTTCTCCGCATTGCAAGGTGCAATTCTGAAATTTTTTGCTTTTTCATGCTCCTCTTAGCATGATAAAGAAGATTCAAAGAGAGTGAGATACCAGCTCCTTTCATTCAGTCAGTAGCTTCAATCATTTCTGGACGTTTTTCAATGGCAAAAATCAATGAATATTGTAAATGCACAGACAGTAATTTCTCCGCATTGCAAGGTGCAATTCTGAAATTTTTTGCTTTTTCCTGCTCCTCTTAGCATGATAAAGAAGATTCAAAGAGAGTGAGATGTCAGCTCCTTTCATTCAGTCAGTAGCTTCAAACATTTCTGGTATATGAATAACATGATGTTTTTCAATGGCAAAAATCAATGAATATTGTAAATGCACAAACAGTAATTTCTCCGCATTGCAAGGTGCAATTCTGAAATTTTTTGCTTTTTCCTGCTCCTCTTTGCATGATAAAGAAGATTCAAAGAGAGTGAGATGCCAGCTCCTTTCATTCAGTCAGTAGCTTCAATCATTTCTGGACGTTTTTCAATGGCAAAAATCAATGAATATTGTAAATGCACAAACAGTAATTTCTCCGCATTGCAAGTTGCAATTCTGAAATTTTTTGCTTTTTCCTGCTCCTCTTAGCATGATAAAGAAGATTCAAAGAGAGTGAGATGCCAGCTCCTTTCATTCAGTCAGTAGCTTCAATCATTTCTGGACGTTTTTCAATGGCAAAAATCAATGAATATTGTAAATGCACAAACAGTAATTTCTCCGCATTGCAAGGTGCAATTCTGAAATTTTTTGCTTTTTCCTGCTCCTCTTAGCATGATAAAGAAGATTCAAAGAGAGTGAGATGCCAGCTCCTTTCATTCAGTCAGTAGCTTCAATCATTTCTGGACGTTTTTCAATGGCAAAAATCAATGAATATTGTAAATGCACAAACAGTAATTTCTCCGCATTGCAAGGTGCAATTCTGAAATTTTTTGCTTTTTCCTGCTCCTCTTAGCATGATAAAGAAGATTCAAAGAGAGTGAGATGCCAGCTCCTTTCATTCAGTCAGTAGCTTCAATCATTTCTGGACGTTTTTCAATGGCAAAAATCAATGAATATTGTAAATGCACAAACAGTAATTTCTCCGCATTGCAAGGTGCAATTCTGAAATTTTTTGCTTTTTCCTGCTCCTCTTAGCATGATAAAGAAGATTCAAAGAGAGTGAGATGCCAGCTCCTTTCATTCAGTCAGTAGCTTCAAACATTTCTGGTATATGAATAACATGATGTTTTTCAATGGCAAAAATCAATGAATATTGTAAATGCACAAACAGTAATTTCTCCGCATTGCAAGGTGCAATTCTGAAATTTTTTGCTTTTTCATGCTCCTCTTAGCATGATAAAGAAGATTCAAAGAGAGTGAGATACCAGCTCCTTTCATTCAGTCAGTAGCTTCAATCATTTCTGGACGTTTTTCAATGGCAAAAATCAATGAATATTGTAAATGCACAGACAGTAATTTCTCCGCATTGCAAGGTGCAATTCTGAAATTTTTTGCTTTTTCCTGCTCCTCTTAGCATGATAAAGAATATTCAAAGAGAGTGAGATGTCAGCTCCTTTCATTCAGTCAGTAGCTTCAAACATTTCTGGTATATGAATAACATGATGTTTTTCAATGGCAAAAATCAATGAATATTGTAAATGCACAAACAGTAATTTCTCCGCATTGCAAGGTGCAATTCTGAAATTTTTTGCTTTTTCCTGCTCCTCTTTGCATGATAAAGAAGATTCAAAGAGAGTGAGATGCCAGCTCCTTTCATTCAGTCAGTAGCTTCAATCATTTCTGGACGTTTTTCAATGGCAAAAATCAATGAATATTGTAAATACACAAACAGTAATTTCTCCGCATTGCAAGGTGCAATTCTGAAATTTTTTGCTTTTTCCTGCTCCTCTTAGCATGATAAAGAAGATTCAAAGAGAGTGAGATGCCAGCTCCTTTCATTCAGTCAGTAGCTTCAATCATTCCTGGTATATGAATAACATGATGTTTTTCAATGGCAAAAATCAATGAATATTGTAAATGCACAAACAGTAATTTCTCCGCATTGCAAGGTGCAATTCTGAAATTTTTTGCTTTTTCCTGCTCCTCTTAGCATGATAAAGAAGTTTCAAAGAGAGTGAGATGCCAGCTCCTTTCATTCAGTCAGTAGCTTCAATCATTTCTGGACGTTTTTCAATGGCAAAAATCAATGAATATTAAAAATGCACAAACAGTAATTTCTCCGCATTGCAAGGTGCAATTCTGAAATTTTTTGCTTTTTCCTGCTCCTCTTAGCATGATAAAGAATATTCAAAGAGAGTGAGATGCCAGCTCCTTTCATTCAGTCAGTAGCTTCAATCATTCCTGGTATATGAATAACATGATGTTTTTCAATGGCAAAAATCAATGAATATTGTAAATGCACAAACAGTAATTTCTCCGCATTGCAAGGTGCAATTCTGAAATTTTTTGCTTTTTCCTGCTCCTCTTAGCATGATAAAGAAGTTTCAAAGAGAGTGAGATGCCAGCTCCTTTCATTCAGTCAGTAGCTTCAATCATATCTGGACGTTTTTCAATGGCAAAAATCAATGAATATTAAAAATGCACAAACAGTAATTTCTCCGCATTGCAAGGTGCAATTCTGAAATTTTTTGCTTTTTCCTGCTCCTCTTAGCATGATAAAGAAGATTCAAAGAGAGTGAGATGCCAGCTCCTTTCATTCAGTCAGTAGCTTCAAACATTTCTGGTATATGAATAACATGATGTTTTTCAATGGCAAAAATCAATGAATATTGTAAATGCACAAACAGTAATTTCTCCGCATTGCAAGGTGCAATTCGGAAATTTTTTGCTTTTTCATGCTCGTCTTAGCATGATAAAGAAGATTCAAAGAGAGTGAGATACCAGCTCCTTTCATTCAGTCAGTAGCTTCAATCATTTCTGGACGTTTTTCAATGGCAAAAATCAATGAATATTGTAAATGCAGAAACAGTAATTTCTCCGCATTGCAAGGTGCAATTCTGAAATTTTTTGCTTTTTCCTGCTCCTCTTAGCATGATAAAGAAGATTCAAGGAGAGTGAGATGCCAGCTCCTTTTATTCAGTCAGTAGCTTCAATCATTTCTGGACGTTTTTCAATGGCAAAAATCAATGAATATTAAAAATGCACAAACAGTAATTTCTCCGCATTGCAAGGTGCAATTCTGAAATTTTTTGCTTTTTCCTGCTCCTCTTAGCATGATAAAGAAGATTCAAAGAGAGTGAGATGCCAGCTCCTTTCATTCAGTCAGTATCTTCAATCATTTCTGGACGTTTTTCAATGGCAAAAATCAATGAATATTATAAATGCACAAACAGTAATTTCTCCGCATTGCAAGGTGCAATTCTGAAATTTTTTGCTTTTTCCTGCTCCTCTTAGCATGATAAAGAAGATTCAATGAGAGTGAGATGCCAGCTCCTTTCATTCAGTCAGTAGCTTCAAACATTTCTGGTATATGAATAACATGATGTTTTTCAATGGCAAAAATCAATGAATATTGTAAATGCACAAACAGTAATTTCTCCGCATTGCAAGGTGCAATTCTGAAATTTTTTGCTTTTTCCTGCTCCTCTTAGCATGATAAAGAAGATTCGAAGAGAGTAAGATGCCAGCTCCTTTCATTCAGTCAGTAGCTTCAATCATTTCTGGACGTTTTTCAATGGCAAAAATCAATGAATATTGTAAATGCACAAACAGTAATTTCTCCGCATTGCAAGGTGCAATTCTGAAATTTTTTGCTTTTTCCTGCTCCTCTTAGCATGATAAAGAAGATTCAAAGAGAGTGAGATGCCAGCTCCTTTCATTCAGTCAGTAGCTTCAATCATTTCTGGACGTTTTTCAATGGCAAAAATCAATGAATATTGTAAATGCACAAACAGTAATTTCTCCGCATTGCAAGGTGCAATTCTGAAATTTTTTGCTTTTTCCTGCTCCTCTTAGCATGATAAAGAAGATTCAAAGAGAGTGAGATGCCAGCTCCTTTCATTCAGTCAGTAGCTTCAAACATTTCTGGTATATGAATAACATGATGTTTTTCAATGGCAAAAATCAATGAATATTGTAAATGCACAAACAGTAATTTCTCCGCATTGCAAGGTGCAATTCTGAAATTTTTTGCTTTTTCCTGCTCCTCTTAGCATGATAAAGAAGATTCAAAGAGAGTAAGATGCCAGCTCCTTTCATTCAGTCGGTAGCTTCAATCATTTCTGGACGTTTTTCAATGGCAAAAATCAATGAATATTGTAAATGCACAAACAGTAATTTCTCCGCATTGCAAGGTGCAATTCTGAAATTTTTTGCTTTTTCCTGCTCCTCTTAGCATGATAAAGAATATTCAAAGAGAGTGAGATGCCAGCTCCTTTCATTCAGTCAGTAGCTTCAAACATTTCTGGTATATGAATAACATGATGTTTTTCAATGGCAAAAATCAATGAATATTGTAAATGCACAAACAGTAATTTCTCCGCATTGCAAGGTGCAATTCTGAAATTTTTTGCTTTTTCATGCTCCTCTTAGCATGATAAAGAAGATTCAAAGAGAGTGAGATACCAGCTCCTTTCATTCAGTCAGTAGCTTCAATCATTTCTGGACGTTTTTCAATGGCAAAAATCAATGAATATTGTAAATGCACAGACAGTAATTTCTCCGCATTGCAAGGTGCAATTCTGAAATTTTTTGCTTTTTCCTGCTCCTCTTAGCATGATAAAGAAGATTCAAAGAGAGTGAGATGTCAGCTCCTTTCATTCAGTCAGTAGCTTCAAACATTTCTGGTATATGAATAACATGATGTTTTTCAATGGCAAAAATCAATGAATATTGTAAATGCACAAACAGTAATTTCTCCGCATTGCAAGGTGCAATTCTGAAATTTTTTGCTTTTTCCTGCTCCTCTTTGCATGATAAAGAAGATTCAAAGAGAGTGAGATGCCAGCTCCTTTCATTCAGTCAGTAGCTTCAATCATTTCTGGACGTTTTTCAATGGCAAAAATCAATGAATATTGTAAATGCACAAACAGTAATTTCTCCGCATTGCAAGTTGCAATTCTGAAATTTTTTGCTTTTTCCTGCTCCTCTTAGCATGATAAAGAAGATTCAAAGAGAGTGAGATGCCAGCTCCTTTCATTCAGTCAGTAGCTTCAATCATTTCTGGACGTTTTTCAATGGCAAAAATCAATGAATATTGTAAATGCACAAACAGTAATTTCTCCGCATTGCAAGGTGCAATTCTGAAATTTTTTGCTTTTTCCTGCTCCTCTTAGCATGATAAAGAAGATTCAAAGAGAGTGAGATGCCTGCTCCTTTCATTCAGTCAGTAGCTTCAAACATTTCTGGTATATGAATAACATGATGTTTTTCAATGGCAAAAATCAATGAATATTGTAAATGCACAAACAGTAATTTCTCCGCATTGCAAGGTGCAATTCTGAAATTTTTTGCTTTTTCCTGCTCCTCTTAGCATGATAAAGAAGATTCAAAGAGAGTGAGATGCCAGCTCCTTTCATTCAGTCAGTAGCTTCAATCATTTCTGGACGTTTTTCAATGGCAAAAATCAATGAATATTGTAAATGCACAAACAGTAATTTCTCCGCATTGCAAGGTGCAATTCTGAAATTTTTTGCTTTTTCCTGCTCCTCTTAGCATAATAAAGAAGATTCAAAGAGAGTGAGATGCCAGCTCCTTTCATTCAGTCAGTAGCTTCAATCATTTCTGGACGTTTTTCAATGGCAAAAATCAATGAATATTGTAAATGCACAAACAGTAATTTCTCCGCATTGCAAGGTGCAATTCTGAAATTTTTTGCTTTTTCCTGCTCCTCTTAGCATGATAAAGAAGATTCAAAGAGAGTGAGATGCCAGCTCCTTTCATTCAGTCAGTAGCTTCAAACATTTCTGGTATATGAATAACATGATGTTTTTCAATGGCAAAAATCAATGAATATTGTAAATGCACAAACAGTAATTTCTCCGCATTGCAAGGTGCAATTCTGAAATTTTTTGCTTTTTCATGCTCCTCTTAGCATGATAAAGAAGATTCAAAGAGAGTGAGATACCAGCTCCTTTCATTCAGTCAGTAGCTTCAATCATTTCTGGATGTTTTTCAATGGCAAAAATCAATGAATATTGTAAATGCACAGACAGTAATTTCTCCGCATTGCAAGGTGCAATTCTGAAATTTTTTGCTTTTTCCTGCTCCTCTTAGCATGATAAAGAATATTCAAAGAGAGTGAGATGTCAGCTCCTTTCATTCAGTCAGTAGCTTCAAACATTTCTGGTATATGAATAACATGATGTTTTTCAATGGCAAAAATCAATGAATATTGTAAATGCACAAACAGTAATTTCTCCGCATTGCAAGGTGCAATTCTGAAATTTTTTGCTTTTTCCTGCTCCTCTTTGCATGATAAAGAAGATTCAAAGAGAGTGAGATGAGAGCTCCTTTCATTCAGTCAGTAGCTTCAATCATTTCTGGACGTTTTTCAATGGCAAAAATCAATGAATATTGTAAATGCACAAACAGTAATTTCTCCGCATTGCAAGGTGCAATTCTGAAATTTTTTGCTTTTTCCTGCTCCTCTTAACATTATAAAGAAGATTCAAAGAGAGTGAGATGCCAGCTCCTTTCATTCAGTCAGTAGCTTCAATCATTTCTGGACGTTTTTCAATGGCAAAAATCAATGAATATTGTAAATGCACAGACAGTAATTTCTCCGCATTGCAAGGTGCAATTCTGAAATTTTTTGCTTTTTCCTGCTCCTCTTAGCATGATAATGAAGATTCAAAGAGAGTGAGATGCCAGCTCCTTTCATTCAGTCAGTAGCTTCAAACATTTCTGGTATATGAATAACATGATGTTTTTCAATGGCAAAAATCAATGAATATTGTAAATGCACAAACAGTAATTTCTCCGCATTGCAAGGTGCAATTCTGAAATTTTTTGCTTTTTCCTGCTCCTCTTAGCATGATAAAGAAGATTCAAAGAGAGTGAGATGCCAGCTCCTTTCATTCAGTCAGTAGCTTCAATCATTTCTGGACGTTTTTCAATGGCAAAAATCAATGAATATTGTAAATGCACAAACAGTAATTTCTCCGCATTGCAAGGTGCAATTCTGAAATTTTTTGCTTTTTCCTGCTCCTCTTAGCATGATAAAGAAGATTCAAAGAGAGTGAGATGCCAGCTCCTTTCATTCAGTCAGTAGCTTCAAACATTTCTGGTATATGAATAACATGATGTTTTTCAATGGCAAAAATCAATGAATATTGTAAATGCACAAACAGTAATTTCTCCGCATTGCAAGGTGCAATTCTGAAATTTTTTGCTTTTTCCTGCTCCTCTTAGCATGATAAAGAAGATTCAAAGAGAGTGAGATGCCAGCTCCTTTCATTCAGTCAGTATCTTCAATCATTTCTGGACGTTTTTCAATGGCAAAAATCAATGAATATTGTAAATGCACAAACAGTAATTTCTCCGCATTGCAAGGTGCAATTCTGAAATTTTTTGCTTTTTCCTGCTCCTCTTAGCATGATAAAGAAGATTCAAAGAGAGTGAGATGCCAGCTCCTTTCATTCAGTCAGTAGCTTCAATCATTTCTGGACGTTTTTCAATGGCAAAAATCAATGAATATTGTAAATGCACAAACAGTAATTTCTCCGCATTGCAAGGTGCAATTCTGAAATTTTTTGCTTTTTCCTGCTCCTCTTAGCATGATAAAGAAGATTCAAAGAGAGTGAGATGCCAGCTCCTTTCATTCAGTCAGTAGCTTCAAACATTTCTGGTATATGAATAACATGATGTTTTTCAATGGCAAAAATCAATGAATATTGTAAATGCACAAACAGTAATTTCTCCGCATTGCAAGGTGCAATTCTGAAATTTTTTGCTTTTTCATGCTCCTCTTAGCATGATAAAGAAGATTCAAAGAGAGTGAGATACCAGCTCCTTTCATTCAGTCAGTAGCTTCAATCATTTCTGGACGTTTTTCAATGGCAAAAATCAATGAATATTGTAAATGCACAGACAGTAATTTCTCCGCATTGCAAGGTGCAATTCTGAAATTTTTTGCTTTTTCCTGCTCCTCTTAGCATGATAAAGAATATTCAAAGAGAGTGAGATGTCAGCTCCTTTCATTCAGTCAGTAGCTTCAAACATTTCTGGTATATGAATAACATGATGTTTTTCAATGGCAAAAATCAATGAATATTGTAAATGCACAAACAGTAATTTCTCCGCATTGCAAGGTGCAATTCTGAAATTTTTTGCTTTTTCCTGCTCCTCTTTGCATGATAAAGAAGATTCAAAGAGAGTGAGATGCCAGCTCCTTTCATTCAGTCAGTAGCTTCAATCATTTCTGGACGTTTTTCAATGGCAAAAATCAATGAATATTGTAAATGCACAAACAGTAATTTCTCCGCATTGCAAGGTGCAATTCTGAAATTTTTTGCTTTTTCCTGCTCCTCTTAACATTATAAAGAAGATTCAAAGAGAGTGAGATGCCAGCTCCTTTCATTCAGTCAGTAGCTTCAATCATTTCTGGACATATTTTTTCAATGGCAAAAATCAATGAATATTGTAAATGCACAGACAGTAATTTCTCCGCATTGCAAGGTGCAATTCTGAAATTTTTTGCTTTTTCCTGCTCCTCTTAGCATGATAAAGAAGATTCAAAGAGAGTGAGATGCCAGCTCCTTTCATTCAGTCAGTAGCTTCAAACATTTCTGGTATATGAATAACATGATGTTTTTCAATGGCAAAAATCAATGAATATTGTAAATGCACAAACAGTAATTTCTCCGCATTGCAAGGTGCAATTCTGAAATTTTTTGCTTTTTCATGCTCCTCTTAGCATGATAAAGAAGATTCAAAGAGAGTGAGATACCAGCTCCTTTCATTCAGTCAGTAGCTTCAATCATTTCTGGACGTTTTTCAATGGCAAAAATCAATGAATATTGTAAATGCACAGACAGTAATTTCTCCGCATTGCAAGGTGCAATTCTGAAATTTTTTGCTTTTTCCTGCTCCTCTTAGCATGATAAAGAAGATTCAAAGAGAGTGAGATGTCAGCTCCTTTCATTCAGTCAGTAGCTTCAAACATTTCTGGTATATGAATAACATGATGTTTTTCAATGGCAAAAATCAATGAATATTGTAAATGCACAAACAGTAATTTCTCCGCATTGCAAGGTGTAATTCTGAAATTTTTTGCTTTTTCCTGCTCCTATTTGCATGATAAAGAAGATTCAAAGAGAGTGAGATGCCAGCTCCTTTCATTCAGTCAGTAGCTTCAATCATTTCTGGACGTTTTTCAATGGCAAAAATCAATGAATATTGTAAATGCACAAACAGTAATTTCTCCGCATTGCAAGGTGCAATTCTGAAATTTTTTGCTTTTTCCTGCTCCTCTTAGCATGATAAAGAAGATTCAAAGAGAGTGAGATGCCAGCTCCTTTCATTCAGTCAGTAGCTTCAATCATTTCTGGACGTTTTTCAATGGCAAAAATCAATGAATATTGTAAATACACAAACAGTAATTTCTCCGCATTGCAAGGTGCAATTCTGAAATTTTTTGCTTTTTCCTGCTCCTCTTAGCATGATAAAGAAGATTCAAAGAGAGTGAGATGCCAGCTCCTTTCATTCAGTCAGTAGCTTCAATCATTCCTGGTACATGAATAACATGATGTTTTTCAATGGCAAAAATCAATGAATATTGTAAATGCACAAACAGTAATTTCTCCGCATTGCAAGGTGCAATTCTGAAATTTTTTGCTTTTTCCTGCTCCTCTTAGCATGATAAAGAAGTTTCAAAGAGAGTGAGATGCCAGCTCCTTTCATTCAGTCAGTAGCTTCAATCATTTCTGGACGTTTTTCAATGGCAAAAATCAATGAATATTAAAAATGCACAAACAGTAATTTCTCCGCATTGCAAGGTGCAATTCTGAAATTTTTTGCTTTTTCCTGCTCCTCTTAGCATGATAAAGAATATTCAAAGAGAGTGAGATGCCAGCTCCTTTCATTCAGTCAGTAGCTTCAATCATTCCTGGTATATGAATAACATGATGTTTTTCAATGGCAAAAATCAATGAATATTGTAAATGCACAAACAGTAATTTCTCCGCATTGCAAGGTGCAATTCTGAAATTTTTTGCTTTTTCCTGCTCCTCTTAGCATGATAAAGAAGTTTCAAAGAGAGTGAGATGCCAGCTCCTTTCATTCAGTCAGTAGCTTCAATCATTTCTGGACGTTTTTCAATGGCAAAAATCAATGAATATTAAAAATGCACAAACAGTAATTTCTCCGCATTGCAAGGTGCAGTTCTGAAATTTTTTGCTTTTTCCTGCTCCTCTTAGCATGATAAAGAAGATTCAAAGAGAGTGAGATGCCAGCTCCTTTCATTCAGTCAGTAGCTTCAAACATTTCTGGTATATGAATAACATGATGTTTTTCAATGGCAAAAATCAATGAATATTGTAAATGCACAAACAGTAATTTCTCCGCATTGCAAGGTGCAATTCGGAAATTTTTTGCTTTTTCCTGCTCCTCTTAGCATGATAAAGAAGATTCAAAGAGAGTGAGATGTCAGCTCCTTTCATTCAGTCAGTAGCTTCAAACATTTCTGGTATATGAATAACATGATGTTTTTCAATGGCAAAAATCAATGAATATTGTAAATGCACAAACAGTAATTTCTCCGCATTGCAAGGTGTAATTCTGAAATTTTTTGCTTTTTCCTGCTCCTCTTTGCATGATAAAGAAGATTCAAAGAGAGTGAGATGCCAGCTCCTTTCATTCAGTCAGTAGCTTCAATCATTTCTGGACGTTTTTCAATGGCAAAAATCAATGAATATTGTAAATGCACAAACAGTAATTTCTCCGCATTGCAAGGTGCAATTCTGAAATTTTTTGCTTTTTCCTGCTCCTCTTAGCATGATAAAGAAGATTCAAAGAGAGTGAGATGCCAGCTCCTTTCATTCAGTCAGTAGCTTCAATCATTTCTGGACGTTTTTCAATGGCAAAAATCAATGAATATTGTAAATACACAAACAGTAATTTCTCCGCATTGCAAGGTGCAATTCTGAAATTTTTTGCTTTTTCCTGCTCCTCTTAGCATGATAAAGAAGATTCAAAGAGAGTGAGATGCCAGCTCCTTTCATTCAGTCAGTAGCTTCAATCATTCCTGGTACATGAATAACATGATGTTTTTCAATGGCAAAAATCAATGAATATTGTAAATGCACAAACAGTAATTTCTCCGCATTGCAAGGTGCAATTCTGAAATTTTTTGCTTTTTCCTGCTCCTCTTAGCATGATAAAGAAGTTTCAAAGAGAAGAGAGTGAGATGCCAGCTCCTTTCATTCAGTCAGTAGCTTCAATCATTTCTGGACGTTTTTCAATGGCAAAAATCAATGAATATTAAAAATGCACAAACAGTAATTTCTCCGCATTGCAAGGTGCAATTCTGAAATTTTTTGCTTTTTCCTGCTCCTCTTAGCATGATAAAGAATATTCAAAGAGAGTGAGATGCCAGCTCCTTTCATTCAGTCAGTAGCTTCAATCATACCTGGTATATGAATAACATGATGTTTTTCTATGGCAAAAATCAATGAATATTGTAAATGCACAAACAGTAATTTCTCCGCATTGCAAGGTGCAATTCTGAAATTTTTTGCTTTTTCCTGCTCCTCTTAGCATGATAAAGAAGTTTCAAAGAGAGTGAGATGCCAGCTCCTTTCATTCAGTCAGTAGCTTCAATCATTTCTGGACGTTTTTCAATGGCAAAAATCAATGAATATTAAAAATGCACAAACAGTAATTTCTCCGCATTGCAAGGTGCAGTTCTGAAATTTTTTGCTTTTTCCTGCTCCTCTTAGCATGATAAAGAAGATTCAAAGAGAGTGAGATGCCAGCTCCTTTCATTCAGTCAGTAGCTTCAAACATTTCTGGTATATGAATAACATGATGTTTTTCAATGGCAAAAATCAATGAATATTGTAAATGCACAAACAGTAATTTCTCCGCATTGCAAGGTGCAATTCGGAAATTTTTTGCTTTTTCATGCTCCTCTTAGCATGATAAAGAAGATTCAAAGAGAGTGAGATACCAGCTCCTTTCATTCAGTCAGTAGCTTCAATCATTTCTGGACGTTTTTCAATGGCAAAAATCAATGAATATTGTAAATGCAGAAACAGTAATTTCTCCGCATTGCAAGGTGCAATTCTAAAATTTTTTGCTTTTTCCTGCTCCTCTTAGCATGATAAAGAAGATTCAAGGAGAGTGAGATGCCAGCTCCTTTTATTCAGTCAGTAGCTTCAATCATTTCTGGACGTTTTTCAATGGCAAAAATCAATGAATATTAAAAATGCACAAACAGTAATTTCTCCGCATTGCAAGGTGCAATTCTGAAATTTTTTGCTTTTTCCTGCTCCTCTTAGCATGATAAAGAAGATTCAAAGAGAGTGAGATGCCAGCTCCTTTCATTCAGTCAGTATCTTCAATCATTTCTGGACGTTTTTCAATGGCAAAAATCAATGAATATTGTAAATGCACAAACAGTAATTTCTCCGCATTGCAAGGTGCAATTCTGAAATTTTTTGCTTTTTCCTGCTCCTCTTAGCATGATAAAGAAGATTCAATGAGAGTGAGATGCCAGCTCCTTTCATTCAGTCAGTAGCTTCAAACATTTCTGGTATATGAATAACATGATGTTTTTCAATGGCAAAAATCAATGAATATTGTAAATGCACAAACAGTAATTTCTCCGCATTGCAAGGTGCATTTCTGAAATTTTTTGCTTTTTCCTGCTCCTCTTAGCATGATAAAGAAGATTCAAAGAGAGTAAGATGCCAGCTCCTTTCATTCAGTCAGTAGCTTCAATCATTTCTGGACGTTTTTCAATGGCAAAAATCAATGAATATTGTAAATGCACAAACAGTAATTTCTCCGCATTGCAAGGTGCAATTCTGAAATTTTTTGCTTTTTCCTGCTCCTCTTAGCATGATAAAGAAGATTCAAAGAGAGTGAGATGCCAGCTCCTTTCATTCAGTCAGTAGCTTCAATCATTTCTGGACGTTTTTCAATGGCAAAAATCAATGAATATTGTAAATGCACAAACAGTAATTTCTCCGCATTGCAAGGTGCAATTCTGAAATTTTTTGCTTTTTCCTGCTCCTCTTAGCATGATAAAGAAGATTCAAAGAGAGTGAGATGTCAGCTCCTTTCATTCAGTCAGTAGCTTCAAACATTTCTGGTATATGAATAACATGATGTTTTTCAATGGCAAAAATCAATGAATATTGTAAATGCACAAACAGTAATTTCTCCGCATTGCAAGGTGCAATTCTGAAATTTTTTGCTTTTTCCTGCTCCTCTTAGCATGATAAAGAAGATTCAAAGAGAGTGAGATGCCAGCTCCTTTCATTCAGTCAGTAGCTTCAATCATTTCTGGACGTTTTTCAATGGCAAAAATCAATGAATATTGTAAATACACAAACAGTAATTTCTCCGCATTGCAAGGTGCAATTCTGAAATTTTTTGCTTTTTCCTGCTCCTCTTAGCATGATAAAGAAGATACAAAGAGAGTGAGATGCCAGCTCCTTTCATTCAGTCAGTAGCTTCAATCATTCCTGGTATATGAATAACATGATGTTTTTCAATGGCAAAAATCAATGAATATTGTAAATGCACAAACAGTAATTTCTCCGCATTGCAAGGTGCAATTCTGAAATTTTTTGCTTTTTCCTGCTCCTCTTAGCATGATAAAGAAGTTTCAAAGAGAGTGAGATGCCAGCTCCTTTCATTCAGTCAGTAGCTTCAATCATTTCTGGACGTTTTTCAATGGCAAAAATCAATGAATATTAAAAATGCACAAACAGTAATTTCTCCGCATTGCAAGGTGCAATTCTGAAATTTTTTGCTTTTTCCTGCTCCTCTTAGCATGATAAAGAAGATTCAAAGAGAGTGAGATGCCAGCTCCTTTCATTCAGTCAGTAGCTTCAAACATTTCTGGTATATGAATAACATGATGTTTTTCAATGGCAAAAATCAATGAATATTGTAAATGCACAAACAGTAATTTCTCCGCATTGCAAGGTGCAATTCTGAAATTTTTTGCTTTTTCATGCTCCTCTTAGCATGATAAAGAAGATTCAAAGAGAGTGAGATACCAGCTCCTTTCATTCAGTCAGTAGCTTCAATCATTTCTGGACGTTTTTCAATGGCAAAAATCAATGAATATTGTAAATGCAGAAACAGTAATTTCTCCGCATTGCAAGGTGCAATTCTGAAATTTTTTGCTTTTTCCTGCTCCTCTTAGCATGATAAAGAAGATTCAAGGAGAGTGAGATGCCAGCTCCTTTCATTCAGTCAGTAGCTTCAATCATTTCTGGACGTTTTTCAATGGCAAAAATCAATGAATATTAAAAATGCACAAACAGTAATTTCTCCGCATTGCAAGGTGCAATTCTGAAATTTTTTGCTTTTTCCTGCTCCTCTTAGCATGATAAAGAAGATTCAAAGAGAGTGAGATGCCAGCTCCTTTCATTCAGTCAGTAGCTTCAATCATTTCTGGACGTTTTTCAATGGCAAAAATCAATGAATATTGTAAATGCACAAACAGTAATTTCTCCGCATTGCAAGGTGCAATTCTGAAATTTTTTGCTTTTTCCTGCTCCTCTTAGCATGATAAAGAAGATTCAAAGAGAGTGAGATGCCAGCTCCTTTCATTCAGTCAGTAGCTTCAAACATTTCTGGTATATGAATAACATGATGTTTTTCAATGGCAAAAATCAATGAATATTGTACATGCACAAACAGTAATTTCTCCACATTGCAAGGTGCAATTCTGAAATTTTTTGCTTTTTCATGCTCCTCTTAGCATGATAAAGAAGATTCAAAGAGAGTGAGATACCAGCTCCTTTCATTCAGTCAGTAGCTTCAATCATTTCTGGACGTTTTTCAATGGCAAAAATCAATGAATATTGTAAATGCACAAACAGTAATTTCTCCGCATTGCAAGGTGCAATTCTGAAATTTTTTGCTTTTTCCTGCTCCTCTTAGCATGATAAAGAAGATTCAAAGAGAGTGAGATGCCAGCTCCTTTCATTCAGTCAGTATCTTCAATCATTTCTGGACGTTTTTCAATGGCAAAAATCAATGAATATTGTAAATGCACAAACAGTAATTTCTCCGCATTGCAAGGTGCAATTCTGAAATTTTTTGCTTTTTCCTGCTCCTCTTAGCATGATAAAGAAGATTCAATGAGAGTGAGATGCCAGCTCCTTTCATTCAGTCAGTAGCTTCAAACATTTCTGGTATATGAATAACATGATGTTTTTCAATGGCAAAAATCAATGAATATTGTAAATGCACAAACAGTAATTTCTCCGCATTGCAAGGTGCAATTCTGAAATTTTTTGCTTTTTCCTGCTCCTCTTAGCATGATAAAGAAGATTCAAAGAGAGTGAGATGCCAGCTCCTTTCATTCAGTCAGTAGCTTCAATCATTTCTGGACGTTTTTCAATGGCAAAAATCAATGAATATTGTAAATGCACAAACAGTAATTTCTCCGCATTGCAAGGTGCAATTCTGAAATTTTTTGCTTTTTCCTGCTCCTCTTAGCATGATAAAGAAGATTCAAATAGAGTGAGATGCCAGCTCCTTTCATTCAGTCAGTAGCTTCAAACATTTCTGGTATATGAATAACATGTTTTTCAATGGCAAAAATCAATGAATATTGTTAATGCACAAACAGTAATTTCTCCTCATTGCAAGGTGCAATTCTGAAATTTTTTGCTTTTTCCTGCTCCTCTTAGCATGATAAAGAAGATTCAAAAAGAGTGAGATGCCAGCTCCTTTCATTCAGTCAGTAGCTTCAATCATTTCTGGACGTTTTTCAATGGCAAAAATCAATGAATATTTTAAATGCACAAACAGTAATTTCTCCGCATTGCAAGGTGCAATTCTGAAATTTTTTGCTTTTTCCTGCTCCTCTTAGCATGATAAAGAAGATTCAAAGAGAGTGAGATGCCAGCTCCTTTCATTCAGTCAGTAGCTTCAAACATTTCTGGTATATGAATAACATGATGTTTTTCAATGGCAAAAATCAATGAATATTGTAAATGCACAAACAGTAATTTCTCCGCATTGCAAGGTGCAATTCTGAAATTTTTTGCTTTTTCCTGCTCCTCTTAGCATGATAAAGAAGATTCAAAGAGAGTGAGATGCCAGCTCCTTTCATTCAGTCAGTAGCTTCAATCATTTCTGGACATTTTTCAATGGCAAAAATCAATGAATATTGTAAATGCACAAACAGTAATTTCTCCGCATTGCAAGGTGCAATTCTGAAATTTTTTGCTTTTTCCTGCTCCTCTTAGCATGATAAAGAAGATTCAAAGAGAGTGAGATGCCAGCTCCTTTCATTCAGTCAGTAGCTTCAAACATTTCTGGTATATGAATAACATGATGTTTTTCAATGGCAAAAATCAATGAATATTGTAAATGCAAAAACAGTAATTTCTCCACATTGCAAGGTGCAATTCTGAAATTTTTTGCTTTTTCATGCTCCTCTTAGCATGATAAAGAAGATTCAAAGAGAGTGAGATACCAGCTCCTTTCATTCAGTCAGTAGCTTCAATCATTTCTGGACGTTTTTCAATGGCAAAAATCAATGAATATTGTAAATGCACAAACAGTAATTTCTCCGCATTGCAAGGTGCAATTCTGAAATTTTTTGCTTTTTCCTGCTCCATTTAGCATGATAAAGAAGATTCAAAGAGAGTGAGATGCCAGCTCCTTTCATTCAGTCAGTATCTTTAATCATTTCTGGACGTTTTTCAATGGCAAAAATCAATGAATATTGTAAATGCACAAACAGTAATTTCTCCGCATTGCAAGGTGCAATTCTGAAATTTTTTGCTTTTTCCTGCTCCTCTTAGCATGATAAAGAAGATTCAATGAGAGTGAGATGCCAGCTCCTTTCATTCAGTCAGTAGCTTCAAACATTTCTGGTATATGAATAACATGATGTTTTTCAATGGCAAAAATCAATGAATATTGTAAATGCACAAACAGTAATTTCTCCGCATTGCAAGGTGCAATTCTGAAATTTTTTGCTTTTTCCTGCTCCTCTTAGCATGATAAAGAAGATTCAAAGAGAGTGAGATGCCAGCTCCTTTCATTCAGTCAGTATCTTCAATCATTTCTGGACGTTTTTCAATGGCAAAAATCAATGAATATTGTAAATGCACAAACAGTAATTTCTCCGCATTGCAAGGTGCAATTCTGAAATTTTTTGCTTTTTCCTGCTCCTCTTAGCATGATAAAGAAGATTCAATGAGAGTGAGATGCCAGCTCCTTTCATTCAGTCAGTAGCTTCAAACATTTCTGGTATATGAATAACATGATGTTTTTCAATGGCAAAAATCAATGAATATTGTAAATGCACAAACAGTAATTTCTCCGCATTGCAAGGTGCAATTCTGAAATTTTTTGCTTTTTCCTGCTCCTCTTAGCATGATAAAGAAGATTCAAAGAGAGTGAGATGCCAGCTCCTTTCATTCAGTCAGTAGCTTCAATCATTTCTGGACGTTTTTCAATGGCAAAAATCAATGAATATTGTAAATGCACAAACAGTAATTTCTCCGCATTGCAAGGTGCAATTCTGAAATTTTTTGCTTTTTCCTGCTCCTCTTAGCATGATAAAGAAGATTCAAATAGAGTGAGATGCCAGCTCCTTTCATTCAGTCAGTAGCTTCAAACATTTCTGGTATATGAATAACATGTTTTTCAATGGCAAAAATCAATGAATATTGTTAATGCACAAACAGTAATTTCTCCTCATTGCAAGGTGCAATTCTGAAATTTTTTGCTTTTTCCTGCTCCTCTTAGCATGATAAAGAAGATTCAAAAAGAGTGAGATGCCAGCTCCTTTCATTCAGTCAGTAGCTTCAATCATTTCTGGACGTTTTTCAATGGCAAAAATCAATGAATATTTTAAATGCACAAACAGTAATTTCTCCGCATTGCAAGGTGCAATTCTGAAATTTTTTGCTTTTTCCTGCTCCTCTTAGCATGATAAAGAAGATTCAAAGAGAGTGAGATGCCAGCTCCTTTCATTCAGTCAGTAGCTTCAAACATTTCTGGTATATGAATAACATGATGTTTTTCAATGGCAAAAATCAATGAATATTGTAAATGCACAAACAGTAATTTCTCCGCATTGCAAGGTGCAATTCTGAAATTTTTTGCTTTTTCCTGCTCCTCTTAGCATGATAAAGAAGATTCAAAGAGAGTGAGATGCCAGCTCCTTTCATTCAGTCAGTAGCTTCAATCATTTCTGGACATTTTTCAATGGCAAAAATCAATGAATATTGTAAATGCACAAACAGTAATTTCTCCGCATTGCAAGGTGCAATTCTGAAATTTTTTGCTTTTTCCTGCTCCTCTTAGCATGATAAAGAAGATTCAAAGAGAGTGAGATGCCAGCTCCTTTCATTCAGTCAGTAGCTTCAAACATTTCTGGTATATGAATAACATGATGTTTTTCAATGGCAAAAATCAATGAATATTGTAAATGCACAAACAGTAATTTCTCCACATTGCAAGGTGCAATTCTGAAATTTTTTGCTTTTTCATGCTCCTCTTAGCATGATAAAGAAGATTCAAAGAGAGTGAGATACCAGCTCCTTTCATTCAGTCAGTAGCTTCAATCATTTCTGGACGTTTTTCAATGGCAAAAATCAATGAATATTGTAAATGCACAAACAGTAATTTCTCCGCATTGCAAGGTGCAATTCTGAAATTTTTTGCTTTTTCCTGCTCCATTTAGCATGATAAAGAAGATTCAAAGAGAGTGAGATGCCAGCTCCTTTCATTCAGTCAGTATCTTTAATCATTTCTGGACGTTTTTCAATGGCAAAAATCAATGAATATTGTAAATGCACAAACAGTAATTTCTCCGCATTGCAAGGTGCAATTCTGAAATTTTTTGCTTTTTCCTGCTCCTCTTAGCATGATAAAGAAGATTCAATGAGAGTGAGATGCCAGCTCCTTTCATTCAGTCAGTAGCTTCAAACATTTCTGGTATATGAATAACATGATGTTTTTCAATGGCAAAAATCAATGAATATTGTAAATGCACAAACAGTAATTTCTCCGCATTGCAAGGTGCAATTCTGAAATTTTTTGCTTTTTCCTGCTCCTCTTAGCATGATAAAGAAGATTCAAAGAGAGTGAGATGCCAGCTCCTTTCATTCAGTCAGTAGCTTCAATCATTTCTGGACGTTTTTCAATGGCAAAAATCAATGAATATTGTAAATGCACAAACAGTAATTTCTCCGCATTGCAAGGTGCAATTCTGAAATTTTTTGCTTTTTCCTGCTCCTCTTAGCATGATAAAGAAGATTCAAAGAGAGTGAGATGCCAGCTCCTTTCATTCAGTCAGTAGCTTCAATCATTTCTGGACATTTTTCAATGGCAAAAATCAATGAATATTGTAAATGCACAAACAGTAATTTCTCCGCATTGCAAGGTGCAATTCTGAAATTTTTTGCTTTTTCCTGCTCCTCTTAGCATGATAAAGAAGATTCAAAGAGAGTGAGATGCCAGCTCCTTTCATTCAGTCAGTAGCTTCAAACATTTCTGGTATATGAATAACATGATGTTTTTCAATGGCAAAAATCAATGAATATTGTAAATGCACAAACAGTAATTTCTCCACATTGCAAGGTGCAATTCTGAAATTTTTTGCTTTTTCATGCTCCTCTTAGCATGATAAAGAAGATTCAAAGAGAGTGAGATACCAGCTCCTTTCATTCAGTCAGTAGCTTCAATCATTTCTGGACGTTTTTCAATGGCAAAAATCAATGAATATTGTAAATGCACAAACAGTAATTTCTCCGCATTGCAAGGTGCAATTCTGAAATTTTTTGCTTTTTCCTGCTCCTCTTAGCATGATAAAGAAGATTCAAAGAGAGTGAGATGCCAGCTCCTTTCATTCAGTCACTATCTTCAATCATTTCTGGACGTTTTTCAATGGCAAAAATCAATGAATATTGTAAATGCACAAACAGTAATTTCTCCGCATTGCAAGGTGCAATTCTGAAATTTTTTGCTTTTTCCTGCTCCTCTTAGCATGATAAAGAAGATTCAATGAGAGTGAGATGCCAGCTCCTTTCATTCAGTCAGTAGCTTCAAACATTTCTGGTATATGAATAACATGATGTTTTTCAATGGCAAAAATCAATGAATATTGTAAATGCACAAACAGTAATTTCTCCGCATTGCAAGGTGCAATTCTGAAATTTTTTGCTTTTTCCTGCTCCTCTTAGCATGATAAAGAAGATTCAAAGAGAGTGAGATGCCAGCTCCTTTCATTCAGTCAGTAGCTTCAATCATTTCTGGACGTTTTTCAATGGCAAAAATCAATGAATATTGTAAATGCACAAACAGTAATTTCTCCGCATTGCAAGGTGCAATTCTGAAATTTTTTGCTTTTTCCTGCTCCTCTTAGCATGATAAAGAAGATTCAAAGAGAGTGAGATGCCAGCTCCTTTCATTCAGTCAGTAGCTTCAAACATTTCTGGTATATGAATAACATGTTTTTCAATGGCAAAAATCAATGAATATTGTTAATGCACAAACAGTAATTTCTCCTCATTGCAAGGTGCAATTCTGAAATTTTTTGCTTTTTCCTGCTCCTCTTAGCATGATAAAGAAGATTCAAAAAGAGTGAGATGCCAGCTCCTTTCATTCAGTCAGTAGCTTCAATCATTTCTGGACGTTTTTCAATGGCAAAAATCAATGAATATTTTAAATGCACAAACAGTAATTTCTCCGCATTGCAAGGTGCAATTCTGAAATTTTTTGCTTTTTCCTGCTCCTCTTAGCATGATAAAGAAGATTCAAAGAGAGTGAGATGCCAGCTCCTTTCATTCAGTCAGTAGCTTCAAACATTTCTGGTATATGAATAACATGATGTTTTTCAATGGCAAAAATCAATGAATATTGTAAATGCACAAACAGTAATTTCTCCGCATTGCAAGGTGCAATTCTGAAATTTTTTGCTTTTTCCTCCTCCTCTTAGCATGATAAAGAAGATTCAAAGAGAGTGAGATGCCAGCTCCTTTCATTCAGTCAGTAGCTTCAATCATTTCTGGACATTTTTCAATGGCAAAAATCAATGAATATTGTAAATGCACAAACAGTAATTTCTCCGCATTGCAAGGTGGAATTCTGAAATTTTTTGCTTTTTCCTGCTCCTCTTAGCATGATAAAGAAGATTCAAAGAGAGTGAGATGCCAGCTCCTTTCATTCAGTCAGTAGCTTCAAACATTTCTGGTATATGAATAACATGATGTTTTTCAATGGCAAAAATCAATGAATATTGTAAATGCACAAACAGTAATTTCTCCGCATTGCAAGGTGCATTTCTGAAATTTTTTGCTTTTTCCTGCTCCTCTTAGCATGATAAAGAAGATTCAAAGAGAGTAAGATGCCAGCTCCTTTCATTCAGTCAGTAGCTTCAATCATTTCTGGACGTTTTTCAATGGCAAAAATCAATGAATATTGTAAATGCACAAACAGTAATTTCTCCGCATTGCAAGGTGCAATTCTGAAATTTTTTGCTTTTTCCTGCTCCTCTTAGCATGATAAAGAAGATTCAAAGAGAGTGAGATGCCAGCTCCTTTCATTCAGTCAGTAGCTTCAATCATTTCTGGACGTTTTTCAATGGCAAAAATCAATGAATATTGTAAATGCACAAACAGTAATTTCTCCGCATTGCAAGGTGCAATTCTGAAATTTTTTGCTTTTTCCTGCTCCTCTTAGCATGATAAAGAAGATTCAAAGAGAGTGAGATGTCAGCTCCTTTCATTCAGTCAGTAGCTTCAAACATTTCTGGTATATGAATAACATGATGTTTTTCAATGGCAAAAATCAATGAATATTGTAAATGCACAAACAGTAATTTCTCCGCATTGCAAGGTGCAATTCTGAAATTTTTTGCTTTTTCCTGCTCCTCTTAGCATGATAAAGAAGATTCAAAGAGAGTAAGATGCCAGCTCCTTTCATTCAGTCAGTAGCTTCAATCATTTGTGGACGTTTTTCAATGGCAAAAATTAATGAATATTGTAAATGCACAAACAGTAATTTCTCCGCATTGCAAGGTGCAATTCTGAAATTTTTTGCTTTTTCCTGCTCCTCTTAGCATGATAAAGAAGATTCAAAGAGAGTGAGATGCCAGCTCCTTTCATTCAGTCAGTATCTTCAATCATTTCTGGACGTTTTTCAATGGCAAAAATCAATGAATATTGTAAATGCACAAACAGTAATTTCTCCGCATTGCAAGGTGCAATTCTGAAATTTTTTGCTTTTTCCTGCTCCTCTTAGCATGATAAAGAAGATTCAATGATAGTGAGATGCCAGCTCCTTTCATTCAGTCAGTAGCTTCAAACATTTCTGGTATATGAATAACATGATGTTTTTCAATGGCAAAAATCAATGAATATTGTAAATGCACAAACAGTAATTTCTCCGCATTGCAAGGTGCAATTCTGAAATTTTTTGCTTTTTCCTGCTCCTCTTAGCATGATAGAGAAGATTCAAAGAGAGTGAGATGCCAGCTCCTTTCATTCAGTCAGTAGCTTCAATCATTTCTGGACGTTTTTCAATGGAAAAAATCAATGAATATTGTAAATGCACAAACAGTAATTTCTCCGCATTGCAAGGTGCAATTCTGAAATTTTTTGCTTTTTCCTGCTCCTCTTAGCATGATAAAGAAGATTCAAAGAGAGTGAGATGCCAGCTCCTTTCATTCAGTCAGTAGCTTCAAACATTTCTGGTATATGAATAACATGTTTTTCAATGGCAAAAATCAATGAATATTGTTAATGCACAAACAGTAATTTCTCCTCATTGCAAGGTGCAATTCTGAAACTTTTTGCTTTTTCCTGCTCCTCTTAGCATGATAAAGAAGATTCAAAGAGAGTGAGATGCCAGCTCCTTTCATTCAGTCAGTAGCTTCAATCATTTCTGGACGTTTTTCAATGGCAAAAATCAATGAATATTGTAAATGCACAAACAGTAATTTCTCCGCATTGCAAGGTGCAATTCTGAAATTTTTTGCTTTTTCCTGCTCCTCTTAGCATGATAAAGAAGATTCAAAGAGAGTGAGATGCCAGCTCCTTTCATTCAGTCAGTAGCTTCAATCATTTCTGGACGTTTTTCAATGGCAAAAATCAATGAATATTGTAAATGCACAAACAGTAATTTCTCCGCATTGCAAGGTGCAATTCTGAAATTTTTTGCTTTTTCCTGCTCCTCTTAGCATGATAAAGAAGATTCAAAGAGAGTGAGATGCCAGCTCCTTTCATTCAGTCAGTAACTTCAGTCATTTCTGGACGTTTTTCAATGGCAAAAATCAATGAATATTGTAAATGCACAAACAGTAATTTCTCCGCATTGCAAGGTGCAATTCTGAAATTTTTTGCTTTTTCCTGCTCCTCTTAGCATGATAAAGAAGATTCAAAGAGAGTGAGATGCCAGCTCCTTTCATTCAGTCACTATCTTCAATCATTTCTGGACGTTTTTCAATGGCAAAAATCAATGAATATTGTAAATGCACAAACAGTAATTTCTCCGCATTGCAAGGTGCAATTCTGAAATTTTTTGCTTTTTCCTGCTCCTCTTAGCATGATAAAGAAGATTCAATGAGAGTGAGATGCCAGCTCCTTTCATTCAGTCAGTAGCTTCAAACATTTCTGGTATATGAATAACATGATGTTTTTCAATGGCAAAAATCAATGAATATTGTAAATGCACAAACAGTAATTTCTCCGCATTGCAAGGTGCAATTCTGAAATTTTTTGCTTTTTCCTGCTCCTCTTAGCATGATAAAGAAGATTCAAAGAGAGTGAGATGCCAGCTCCTTTCATTCAGTCAGTAGCTTCAATCATTTCTGGACGTTTTTCAATGGCAAAAATCAATGAATATTGTAAATGCACAAACAGTAATTTCTCCGCATTGCAAGGTGCAATTCTGAAATTTTTTGCTTTTTCCTGCTCCTCTTAGCATGATAAAGAAGATTCAAAGAGAGTGAGATGCCAGCTCCTTTCATTCAGTCAGTAGCTTCAAACATTTCTGGTATATGAATAACATGTTTTTCAATGGCAAAAATCAATGAATATTGTTAATGCACAAACAGTAATTTCTCCTCATTGCAAGGTGCAATTCTGAAATTTTTTGCTTTTTCCTGCTCCTCTTAGCATGATAAAGAAGATTCAAAAAGAGTGAGATGCCAGCTCCTTTCATTCAGTCAGTAGCTTCAATCATTTCTGGACGTTTTTCAATGGCAAAAATCAATGAATATTTTAAATGCACAAACAGTAATTTCTCCGCATTGCAAGGTGCAATTCTGAAATTTTTTGCTTTTTCCTGCTCCTCTTAGCATGATAAAGAAGATTCAAAGAGAGTGAGATGCCAGCTCCTTTCATTCAGTCAGTAGCTTCAAACATTTCTGGTATATGAATAACATGATGTTTTTCAATGGCAAAAATCAATGAATATTGTAAATGCACAAACAGTAATTTCTCCGCATTGCAAGGTGCAATTCTGAAATTTTTTGCTTTTTCCTGCTCCTCTTAGCATGATAAAGAAGATTCAAAGAGAGTGAGATGCCAGCTCCTTTCATTCAGTCAGTAGCTTCAATCATTTCTGGACATTTTTCAATGGCAAAAATCAATGAATATTGTAAATGCACAAACAGTAATTTCTCCGCATTGCAAGGTGGAATTCTGAAATTTTTTGCTTTTTCCTGCTCCTCTTAGCATGATAAAGAAGATTCAAAGAGAGTGAGATGCCAGCTCCTTTCATTCAGTCAGTAGCTTCAAACATTTCTGGTATATGAATAACATGATGTTTTTCAATGGCAAAAATCAATGAATATTGTAAATGCACAAACAGTAATTTCTCCGCATTGCAAGGTGCATTTCTGAAATTTTTTGCTTTTTCCTGCTCCTCTTAGCATGATAAAGAAGATTCAAAGAGAGTAAGATGCCAGCTCCTTTCATTCAGTCAGTAGCTTCAATCATTTCTGGACGTTTTTCAATGGCAAAAATCAATGAATATTGTAAATGCACAAACAGTAATTTCTCCGCATTGCAAGGTGCATTTCTGAAATTTTTTGCTTTTTCCTGCTCCTCTTAGCATGATAAAGAAGATTCAAAGAGAGTAAGATGCCAGCTCCTTTCATTCAGTCAGTAGCTTCAATCATTTCTGGACGTTTTTCAATGGCAAAAATCAATGAATATTGTAAATGCACAAACAGTAATTTCTCCGCATTGCAAGGTGCATTTCTGAAATTTTTTGCTTTTTCCTGCTCCTCTTAGCATGATAAAGAAGATTCAAAGAGAGTAAGATGCCAGCTCCTTTCATTCAGTCAGTAGCTTCAATCATTTCTGGACGTTTTTCAATGGCAAAAATCAATGAATATTGTAAATGCACAAACAGTAATTTCTCCGCATTGCAAGGTGCAATTCTGAAATTTTTTGCTTTTTCCTGCTCCTCTTAGCATGATAAAGAAGATTCAATGAGAGTGAGATGCCAGCTCCTTTCATTCAGTCAGTAGCTTCAAACATTTCTGGTATATGAATAACATGATGTTTTTCAATGGCAAAAATCAATGAATATTGTAAATGCACAAACAGTAATTTCTCCGCATTGCAAGGTGCAATTCTGAAATTTTTTGCTTTTTCCTGCTCCTCTTAGCATGATAAAGAAGATTCAAAGAGAGTGAGATGCCAGCTCCTTTCATTCAGTCAGTAGCTTCAATCATTTCTGGACGTTTTTCAATGGCAAAAATCAATGAATATTGTAAATGCACAAACAGTAATTTCTCCGCATTGCAAGGTGCAATTCTGAAATTTTTTGCTTTTTCCTGCTCCTCTTAGCATGATAAAGAAGATTCAAAGAGAGTGAGATGCCAGCTCCTTTCATTCAGTCAGTAGCTTCAAACATTTCTGGTATATGAATAACATGTTTTTCAATGGCAAAAATCAATGAATATTGTTAATGCACAAACAGTAATTTCTCCTCATTGCAAGGTGCAATTCTGAAATTTTTTGCTTTTTCCTGCTCCTCTTAGCATGATAAAGAAGATTCAAAAAGAGTGAGATGCCAGCTCCTTTCATTCAGTCAGTAGCTTCAATCATTTCTGGACGTTTTTCAATGGCAAAAATCAATGAATATTTTAAATGCACAAACAGTAATTTCTCCGCATTGCAAGGTGCAATTCTGAAATTTTTTGCTTTTTCCTGCTCCTCTTAGCATGATAAAGAAGATTCAAAGAGAGTGAGATGCCAGCTCCTTTCATTCAGTCAGTAGCTTCAAACATTTCTGGTATATGAATAACATGATGTTTTTCAATGGCAAAAATCAATGAATATTGTAAATGCACAAACAGTAATTTCTCCGCATTGCAAGGTGCAATTCTGAAATTTTTTGCTTTTTCCTGCTCCTCTTAGCATGATAAAGAAGATTCAAAGAGAGTGAGATGCCAGCTCCTTTCATTCAGTCAGTAGCTTCAATCATTTCTGGACATTTTTCAATGGCAAAAATCAATGAATATTGTAAATGCACAAACAGTAATTTCTCCGCATTGCAAGGTGGAATTCTGAAATTTTTTGCTTTTTCCTGCTCCTCTTAGCATGATAAAGAAGATTCAAAGAGAGTGAGATGCCAGCTCCTTTCATTCAGTCAGTAGCTTCAAACATTTCTGGTATATGAATAACATGATGTTTTTCAATGGCAAAAATCAATGAATATTGTAAATGCACAAACAGTAATTTCTCCGCATTGCAAGGTGCATTTCTGAAATTTTTTGCTTTTTCCTGCTCCTCTTAGCATGATAAAGAAGATTCAAAGAGAGTAAGATGCCAGCTCCTTTCATTCAGTCAGTAGCTTCAATCATTTCTGGACGTTTTTCAATGGCAAAAATCAATGAATATTGTAAATGCACAAACAGTAATTTCTCCGCATTGCAAGGTGCAATTCTGAAATTTTTTGCTTTTTCCTGCTCCTCTTAGCATGATAAAGAAGATTCAAAGAGAGTGAGATGCCAGCTCCTTTCATTCAGTCAGTAGCTTCAATCATTTCTGGACGTTTTTCAATGGCAAAAATCAATGAATATTGTAAATGCACAAACAGTAATTTCTCCGCATTGCAAGGTGCAATTCTGAAATTTTTTGCTTTTTCCTGCTCCTCTTAGCATGATAAAGAAGATTCAAAGAGAGTGAGATGTCAGCTCCTTTCATTCAGTCAGTAGCTTCAAACATTTCTGGTATATGAATAACATGATGTTTTTCAATGGCAAAAATCAATGAATATTGTAAATGCACAAACAGTAATTTCTCCGCATTGCAAGGTGCAATTCTGAAATTTTTTGCTTTTTCCTGCTCCTCTTAGCATGATAAAGAAGATTCAAAGAGAGTAAGATGCCAGCTCCTTTCATTCAGTCAGTAGCTTCAATCATTTGTGGACGTTTTTCAATGGCAAAAATTAATGAATATTGTAAATGCACAAACAGTAATTTCTCCGCATTGCAAGGTGCAATTCTGAAATTTTTTGCTTTTTCCTGCTCCTCTTAGCATGATAAAGAAGATTCAAAGAGAGTGAGATGCCAGCTCCTTTCATTCAGTCAGTATCTTCAATCATTTCTGGACGTTTTTCAATGGCAAAAATCAATGAATATTGTAAATGCACAAACAGTAATTTCTCCGCATTGCAAGGTGCAATTCTGAAATTTTTTGCTTTTTCCTGCTCCTCTTAGCATGATAAAGAAGATTCAATGATAGTGAGATGCCAGCTCCTTTCATTCAGTCAGTAGCTTCAAACATTTCTGGTATATGAATAACATGATGTTTTTCAATGGCAAAAATCAATGAATATTGTAAATGCACAAACAGTAATTTCTCCGCATTGCAAGGTGCAATTCTGAAATTTTTTGCTTTTTCCTGCTCCTCTTAGCATGATAAAGAAGATTCAAAGAGAGTGAGATGCCAGCTCCTTTCATTCAGTCAGTAGCTTCAATCATTTCTGGACGTTTTTCAATGGAAAAAATCAATGAATATTGTAAATGCACAAACAGTAATTTCTCCGCATTGCAAGGTGCAATTCTGAAATTTTTTGCTTTTTCCTGCTCCTCTTAGCATGATAAAGAAGATTCAAAGAGAGTGAGATGCCAGCTCCTTTCATTCAGTCAGTAACTTCAGTCATTTCTGGACGTTTTTCAATGGCAAAAATGAATGAATATTGTAAATGCACAAACAGTAATTTCTCCGCATTGCAAGGTGCAATTCTGAAATTTTTTGCTTTTTCCTGCTCCTCTTAGCATGATAAAGAAGATTCAAAGAGAGTGAGATGCCAGCTCCTTTCATTCAGTCAGTAGCTTCAAACATTTCTGGTATATGAATAACATGATGTTTTTCAATGGCAAAAATCAATGAATATTGTAAATGCACAAACAGTAATTTCTCCGCATTGCAAGGTGCAATTCTGAAATTTTTTGCTTTTTCCTGCTCCTCTTAGCATGATAAAGAAGATTGAAAGAGAGTGAGATACCAGCTCCTTTCATTCAGTCAGTAGCTTCAATCATTTCTGGACGTTTTTCAATGGCAAAAATCAATGAATATTGTAAATGCACAAACAGTAATTTCTCCGCATTGCAACGTGCAATTCTGAAATTTTTTGCTTTTTCCTGCTCCTCTTAGCATGATAAAGAAGATTCAAGGAGAGTGAGATGCCAGCTCCTTTCATTCAGTCAGTAGCTTCAATCATTTCTGGACGTTTTTCAATGGCAAAAATCAATGAATATTAAAAATGCACAAACAGTAATTTCTCCGCATTGCAAGGTGCAATTCTGAAATTTTTTGCTTTTTCCTGCTCCTCTTAGCATGATAAAGAAGATTCAAAGAGAGTGAGATGCCAGCTCCTTTCATTCAGTCAGTAGCTTCAATCATTTCTGGACGTTTTTCAATGGCAAAAATCAATGAATATTGTAAATGCACAAACAGTAATTTCTCCGCATTGCAAGGTGCAATTCTGAAATTTTTTGCTTTTTCCTGCTCCTCTTAGCATGATAAAGAAGATTCAAAGAGAGTGAGATGCCAGCTCCTTTCATTCAGTCAGTAGCTTCAAACATTTCTGGTATATGAATAACATGATGTTTTTCAATGGCAAAAATCAATGAATATTGTACATGCACAAACAGTAATTTCTCCACATTGCAAGGTGCAATTCTGAAATTTTTTGCTTTTTCATGCTCCTCTTAGCATGATAAAGAAGATTCAAAGAGAGTGAGATACCAGCTCCTTTCATTCAGTCAGTAGCTTCAATCATTTCTGGACGTTTTTCAATGGCAAAAATCAATGAATATTGTAAATGCACAAACAGTAATTTCTCCGCATTGCAAGGTGCAATTCTGAAATTTTTTGCTTTTTCCTGCTCCTCTTAGCATGATAAAGAAGATTCAAAGAGAGTGAGATGCCAGCTCCTTTCATTCAGTCAGTATCTTCAATCATTTCTGGACGTTTTTCAATGGCAAAAATCAATGAATATTGTAAATGCACAAACAGTAATTTCTCCGCATTGCAAGGTGCAATTCTGAAATTTTTTGCTTTTTCCTGCTCCTCTTAGCATGATAAAGAAGATTCAATGAGAGTGAGATGCCAGCTCCTTTCATTCAGTCAGTAGCTTCAAACATTTCTGGTATATGAATAACATGATGTTTTTCAATGGCAAAAATCAATGAATATTGTAAATGCACAAACAGTAATTTCTCCGCATTGCAAGGTGCAATTCTGAAATTTTTTGCTTTTTCCTGCTCCTCTTAGCATGATAAAGAAGATTCAAAGAGAGTGAGATGCCAGCTCCTTTCATTCAGTCAGTAGCTTCAATCATTTCTGGACGTTTTTCAATGGCAAAAATCAATGAATATTGTAAATGCACAAACAGTAATTTCTCCGCATTGCAAGGTGCAATTCTGAAATTTTTTGCTTTTTCCTGCTCCTCTTAGTATGATAAAGAAGATTCAAAGAGAGTGAGATGCCAGCTCCTTTCATTCAGTCAGTAGCTTCAAACATTTCTGGTATATGAATAACATGTTTTTCAATGGCAAAAATCAATGAATATTGTTAATGCACAAACAGTAATTTCTCCTCATTGCAAGGTGCAATTCTGAAATTTTTTGCTTTTTCCTGCTCCTCTTAGCATGATAAAGAAGATTCAAAAAGAGTGAGATGCCAGCTCCTTTCATTCAGTCAGTAGCTTCAATCATTTCTGGACGTTTTTCAATGGCAAAAATCAATGAATATTTTAAATGCACAAACAGTAATTTCTCCGCATTGCAAGGTGCAATTCTGAAATTTTTTGCTTTTTCCTGCTCCTCTTAGCATGATAAAGAAGATTCAAAGAGAGTGAGATGCCAGCTCCTTTCATTCAGTCAGTAGCTTCAAACATTTCTGGTATATGAATAACATGATGTTTTTCAATGGCAAAAATCAATGAATATTGTAAATGCACAAACAGTAATTTCTCCGCATTGCAAGGTGCAATTCTGAAATTTTTTGCTTTTTCCTGCTCCTCTTAGCATGATAAAGAAGATTCAAAGAGAGTGAGATGCCAGCTCCTTTCATTCAGTCAGTAGCTTCAATCATTTCTGGACATTTTTCAATGGCAAAAATCAATGAATATTGTAAATGCACAAACAGTAATTTCTCCGCATTGCAAGGTGCAATTCTGAAATTTTTTGCTTTTTCCTGCTCCTCTTAGCATGATAAAGAAGATTCAAAGAGAGTGAGATGCCAGCTCCTTTCATTCAGTCAGTAGCTTCAAACATTTCTGGTATATGAATAACATGATGTTTTTCAATGGCAAAAATCAATGAATATTGTAAATGCACAAACAGTAATTTCTCCACATTGCAAGGTGCAATTCTGAAATTTTTTGCTTTTTCATGCTCCTCTTAGCATGATAAAGAAGATTCAAAGAGAGTGAGATACCAGCTCCTTTCATTCAGTCAGTAGCTTCAATCATTTCTGGACGTTTTTCAATGGCAAAAATCAATGAATATTGTAAATGCACAAACAGTAATTTCTCCGCATTGCAAGGTGCAATTCTGAAATTTTTTGCTTTTTCCTGCTCCATTTAGCATGATAAAGAAGATTCAAAGAGAGTGAGATGCCAGCTCCTTTCATTCAGTCAGTATCTTCAATCATTTCTGGACGTTTTTCAATGGCAAAAATCAATGAATATTGTAAATGCACAAACAGTAATTTCTCCGCATTGCAAGGTGCAATTCTGAAATTTTTTGCTTTTTCCTGCTCCTCTTAGCATGATAAAGAAGATTCAATGAGAGTGAGATGCCAGCTCCTTTCATTCAGTCAGTAGCTTCAAACATTTCTGGTATATGAATAACATGATGTTTTTCAATGGCAAAAATCAATGAATATTGTAAATGCACAAACAGTAATTTCTCCGCATTGCAAGGTGCAATTCTGAAATTTTTTGCTTTTTCCTGCTCCTCTTAGCATGATAAAGAAGATTCAAAGAGAGTGAGATGCCAGCTCCTTTCATTCAGTCAGTAGCTTCAATCATTTCTGGACGTTTTTCAATGGCAAAAATCAATGAATATTGTAAATGCACAAACAGTAATTTCTCCGCATTGCAAGGTGCAATTCTGAAATTTTTTGCTTTTTCCTGCTCCTCTTAGCATGATAAAGAAGATTCAAAGAGAGTGAGATGCCAGCTCCTTTCATTCAGTCAGTAGCTTCAATCATTTCTGGACATTTTTCAATGGCAAAAATCAATGAATATTGTAAATGCACAAACAGTAATTTCTCCGCATTGCAAGGTGCAATTCTGAAATTTTTTGCTTTTTCCTGCTCCTCTTAGCATGATAAAGAAGATTCAAAGAGAGTGAGATGCCAGCTCCTTTCATTCAGTCAGTAGCTTCAAACATTTCTGGTATATGAATAACATGATGTTTTTCAATGGCAAAAATCAATGAATATTGTAAATGCACAAACAGTAATTTCTCCACATTGCAAGGTGCAATTCTGAAATTTTTTGCTTTTTCATGCTCCTCTTAGCATGATAAAGAAGATTCAAAGAGAGTGAGATACCAGCTCCTTTCATTCAGTCAGTAGCTTCAATCATTTCTGGACGTTTTTCAATGGCAAAAATCAATGAATATTGTAAATGCACAAACAGTAATTTCTCCGCATTGCAAGGTGCAATTCTGAAATTTTTTGCTTTTTCCTGCTCCTCTTAGCATGATAAAGAAGATTCAAAGAGAGTGAGATGCCAGCTCCTTTCATTCAGTCACTATCTTCAATCATTTCTGGACGTTTTTCAATGGCAAAAATCAATGAATATTGTAAATGCACAAACAGTAATTTCTCCGCATTGCAAGGTGCAATTCTGAAATTTTTTGCTTTTTCCTGCTCCTCTTAGCATGATAAAGAAGATTCAATGAGAGTGAGATGCCAGCTCCTTTCATTCAGTCAGTAGCTTCAAACATTTCTGGTATATGAATAACATGATGTTTTTCAATGGCAAAAATCAATGAATATTGTAAATGCACAAACAGTAATTTCTCCGCATTGCAAGGTGCAATTCTGAAATTTTTTGCTTTTTCCTGCTCCTCTTAGCATGATAAAGAAGATTCAAAGAGAGTGAGATGCCAGCTCCTTTCATTCAGTCAGTAGCTTCAATCATTTCTGGACGTTTTTCAATGGCAAAAATCAATGAATATTGTAAATGCACAAACAGTAATTTCTCCGCATTGCAAGGTGCAATTCTGAAATTTTTTGCTTTTTCCTGCTCCTCTTAGCATGATAAAGAAGATTCAAAGAGAGTGAGAAGCCAGCTCCTTTCATTCAGTCAGTAGCTTCAAACATTTCTGGTATATGAATAACATGTTTTTCAATGGCAAAAATCAATGAATATTGTTAATGCACAAACAGTAATTTCTCCTCATTGCAAGGTGCAATTCTGAAATTTTTTGCTTTTTCCTGCTCCTCTTAGCATGATAAAGAAGATTCAAAAAGAGTGAGATGCCAGCTCCTTTCATTCAGTCAGTAGCTTCAATCATTTCTGGACGTTTTTCAATGGCAAAAATCAATGAATATTTTAAATGCACAAACAGTAATTTCTCCGCATTGCAAGGTGCAATTCTGAAATTTTTTGCTTTTTCCTGCTCCTCTTAGCATGATAAAGAAGATTCAAAGAGAGTGAGATGCCAGCTCCTTTCATTCAGTCAGTAGCTTCAAACATTTCTGGTATATGAATAACATGATGTTTTTCAATGGCAAAAATCAATGAATATTGTAAATGCACAAACAGTAATTTCTCCGCATTGCAAGGTGCAATTCTGAAATTTTTTGCTTTTTCCTGCTCCTCTTAGCATGATAAAGAAGATTCAAAGAGAGTGAGATGCCAGCTCCTTTCATTCAGTCAGTAGCTTCAATCATTTCTGGACATTTTTCAATGGCAAAAATCAATGAATATTGTAAATGCACAAACAGTAATTTCTCCGCATTGCAAGGTGGAATTCTGAAATTTTTTGCTTTTTCCTGCTCCTCTTAGCATGATAAAGAAGATTCAAAGAGAGTGAGATGCCAGCTCCTTTCATTCAGTCAGTAGCTTCAAACATTTCTGGTATATGAATAACATGATGTTTTTCAATGGCAAAAATCAATGAATATTGTAAATGCACAAACAGTAATTTCTCCGCATTGCAAGGTGCATTTCTGAAATTTTTTGCTTTTTCCTGCTCCTCTTAGCATGATAAAGAAGATTCAAAGAGAGTAAGATGCCAGCTCCTTTCATTCAGTCAGTAGCTTCAATCATTTCTGGACGTTTTTCAATGGCAAAAATCAATGAATATTGTAAATGCACAAACAGTAATTTCTCCGCATTGCAAGGTGCAATTCTGAAATTTTTTGCTTTTTCCTGCTCCTCTTAGCATGATAAAGAAGATTCAAATAGAGTGAGATGCCAGCTCCTTTCATTCAGTCAGTAGCTTCAATCATTTCTGGACGTTTTTCAATGGCAAAAATCAATGAATATTGTAAATGCACAAACAGTAATTTCTCCGCATTGCAAGGTGCAATTCTGAAATTTTTTGCTTTTTCCTGCTCCTCTTAGCATGATAAAGAAGATTCAAAGAGAGTGAGATGTCAGCTCCTTTCATTCAGTCAGTAGCTTCAAACATTTCTGGTATATGAATAACATGATGTTTTTCAATGGCAAAAATCAATGAATATTGTAAATGCACAAACAGTAATTTCTCCGCATTGCAAGGTGCAATTCTGAAATTTTTTGCTTTTTCCTGCTCCTCTTAGCATGATAAAGAAGATTCAAAGAGAGTAAGATGCCAGATCCTTTCATTCAGTCAGTAGCTTCAATCATTTGTGGACGTTTTTCAATGGCAAAAATTAATGAATATTGTAAATGCACCAACAGTAATTTCTCCGCATTGCAAGGTGCAATTCTGAAATTTTTTGCTTTTTCCTGCTCCTCTTAGCATGATAAAGAAGATTCAAAGAGAGTGAGATGCCAGCTCCTTTCATTCAGTCAGTATCTTCAATCATTTCTGGACGTTTTTCAATGGCAAAAATCAATGAATATTGTAAATGCACAAACAGTAATTTCTCCGCATTGCAAGGTGCAATTCTGAAATTTTTTGCTTTTTCCTGCTCCTCTTAGCATGATAAAGAAGATTCAATGATAGTGAGATGCCAGCTCCTTTCATTCAGTCAGTAGCTTCAAACATTTCTGGTATATGAATAACATGATGTTTTTCAATGGCAAAAATCAATGAATATTGTAAATGCACAAACAGTAATTTCTCCGCATTGCAAGGTGCAATTCTGAAATTTTTTGCTTTTTCCTGCTCCTCTTAGCATGATAAAGAAGATTCAAAGAGAGTGAGATGCCAGCTCCTTTCATTCAGTCAGTAGCTTCAATCATTTCTGGACGTTTTTCAATGGAAAAAATCAATGAATATTGTAAATGCACAAACAGTAATTTCTCCGCATTGCAAGGTGCAATTCTGAAATTTTTTGCTTTTTCCTGCTCCTCTTAGCATGATAAAGAAGATTCAAAGAGAGTGAGATGCCAGCTCCTTTCATTCAGTCAGTAGCTTCAAACATTTCTGGTATATGAATAACATGTTTTTCAATGGCAAAAATCAATGAATATTGTTAATGCACAAACAGTAATTTCTCCTCATTGCAAGGTGCAATTCTGAAACTTTTTGCTTTTTCCTGCTCCTCTTAGCATGATAAAGAAGATTCAAAGAGAGTGAGATGCCAGCTCCTTTCATTCAGTCAGTAGCTTCAATCATTTCTGGACGTTTTTCAATGGCAAAAATCAATGAATATTGTAAATGCACAAACAGTAATTTCTCCGCATTGCAAGGTGCAATTCTGAAATTTTTTGCTTTTTCCTGCTCCTCTTAGCATGATAAAGAAGATTCAAAGAGAGTGAGATGCCAGCTCCTTTCATTCAGTCAGTAGCTTCAATCATTTCTGGACGTTTTTCAATGGCAAAAATCAATGAATATTGTAAATGCACAAACAGTAATTTCTCCGCATTGCAAGGTGCAATTCTGAAATTTTTTGCTTTTTCCTGCTCCTCTTAGCATGATAAAGAAGATTCAAAGAGAGTGAGATGCCAGCTCCTTTCATTCAGTCAGTAACTTCAGTCATTTCTGGACGTTTTTCAATGGCAAAAATGAATGAATATTGTAAATGCACAAACAGTAATTTCTCCGCATTGCAAGGTGCAATTCTGAAATTTTTTGCTTTTTCCTGCTCCTCTTAGCATGATAAAGAAGATTCAAAGAGAGTGAGATGCCAGCTCCTTTCATTCAGTCAGTAGCTTCAAACATTTCTGGTATATGAATAACATGATGTTTTTCAATGGCAAAAATCAATGAATATTGTAAATGCACAAACAGTAATTTCTCCGCATTGCAAGGTGCAATTCTGAAATTTTTTGCTTTTTCCTGCTCCTCTTAGCATGATAAAGAAGATTGAAAGAGAGTGAGATACCAGCTCCTTTCATTCAGTCAGTAGCTTCAATCATTTCTGGACGTTTTTCAATGGCAAAAATCAATGAATATTGTAAATGCACAAACAGTAATTTCTCCGCATTGCAACGTGCAATTCTGAAATTTTTTGCTTTTTCCTGCTCCTCTTAGCATGATAAAGAAGATTCAAGGAGAGTGAGATGCCAGCTCCTTTCATTCAGTCAGTAGCTTCAATCATTTCTGGACGTTTTTCAATGGCAAAAATCAATGAATATTGTAAATGCACAGACAGTAATTTCTCCGCATTGCAAGGTGCAATTCTGAAATTTTTTGCTTTTTCCTGCTCCTCTTAGCATGATAAAGAAGATTCAAAGAGAGTGAGATGTCAGCTCCTTTCATTCAGTCATAGGCTTCAAACATTTCTGGTATATGAATAACATGATGTTTTTCAATGGCAAAAATCAATGAATATTGTAAATGCACAAACAGTAATTTCTCCGCATTGCAAGGTGCAATTCTGAAATTTTTAGCTTTTTCCTGCTCCTCTTTGCATGATAAAGAAGATTCAAAGAGAGTGAGATGCCAGCTCCTTTCATTCAGTCAGTAGCTTCAATCATTTCTGGACGTTTTTCAATGGCAAAAATCAATGAATATTGTAAATGCACAAACAGTAATTTCTCCGCATTGCAAGGTGCAATTCTGAAATTTTTTGCTTTTTCCTGCTCCTCTTAGCATGATAAAGAAGATTCAAAGAGAGTGAGATGCCAGCTCCTTTCATTCAGTCAGTATCTTCAATCATTTCTGGACGTTTTTCAATGGCAAAAATCAATGAATATTGTAAATGCACAAACAGTAATTTATCCGCATTGCAAGGTGCAATTCTGAAATTTTTTGCTTTTTCCTGCTCCTCTTAGCATGATAAAGAAGATTCAATGAGAGTGAGATGCCAGCTCCTTTCATTCAGTCAGTAGCTTCAAACATTTCTGGTATATGAATAAAATGATGTTTTTCAATGGCAAAAATCAATGAATATTGTAAATGCACAAACAGTAATTTCTCCGCATTGCAAGGTGCAATTCTGAAATTTTTTGCTTTTTCCTGCTCCTCTTAGCATGATAAAGAAGATTCAAAGAGAGTGAGATGCCAGCTCCTTTCATTCAGTCAGTAGCTTCAAACATTTCTGGTATATGAATAACATGTTTTTCAATGGCAAAAATCAATGAATATTGTAAATGCACAAACAGTAATTTCTCCTCATTGCAAGGTGCAATTCTGAAATTTTTTGCTTTTTCCTGCTCCTCTTAGCATGATAAAGAAGATTCAAAGAGAGTGAGATGCCAGCTCCTTTCATTCAGTCAGTAGCTTCAATCATTTCTGGACGTTTTTCAATGGCAAAAATCAATGAATATTGTAAATGCACAAACAGTAATTTCTCCGCATTGCAAGGTGCAATTCTGAAATTTTTTGCTTTTTCCTGCTCCTCTTAGCATGATAAAGAAGATTCAAAGAGAGTGAGATGCCAGCTCCTTTCATTCAGTCAGTAGTTTCAAACATTTCTGGTATATGAATAACATGATGTTTTTCAATGGCAAAAATCAATGAATATTGTAAATGCACAAACAGTAATTTCTCCGCATTGCAAGGTGCAATTCTGAAATTTTTTGCTTTTTCCTGCTCCTCTTAGCATGATAAAGAAGATTCAAAGAGAGTGAGATGCCAGCTCCTTTCATTCAGTCAGTAGCTTCAATCATTTCTGGACGTTTTTCAATGGCAAAAATCAATGAATATTGTAAATGCACAAACAGTAATTTCTCCGCATTGCAAGGTGCAATTCTGAAATTTTTTGCTTTTTCCTGCTCCTCTTAGCATGATAAAGAAGATTCAAAGAGAGTAAGATGCCAGCTCCTTTCATTCAGTCAGTAGATTCAATCATTTCTGGACCTTTTTCATTGGCAAAAATCAATGAATATTGTAAATGCACAAACAGTAATTTCTCCGCATTGCAAGGTGCAATTCTGAAATTTTTTGCTTTTTCCTGCTCCTCTTAGCATGATAAAGAAGATTCAAAGAGAGTGAGATGCCAGCTCCTTTCATTCAGTCAGTAGCTTCAAACATTTCTGGTATATGAATAACATGATGTTTTTCAATGGCAAAAATCAATGAATATTGTAAATGCACAAACAGTAATTTCTCCGCATTGCAAGGTGCAATTCTGAAATTTTTTGCTTTTTCCTGCTCCTCTTAGCATGATAAAGAAGATTCAAAGAGAGTGAGATACCAGCTCCTTTCATTCAGTCAGTAGCTTCAATCATTTCTGGACGTTTTTCAATGGCAAAAATCAATGAATATTGTAAATGTACAAACAGTAATTTCTCCGCATTGCAAGGTGCAATTCTGAAATTTTTTGCTTTTTCCTGCTCCTCTTAGCATGATAAAGAAGATTCAAGGATAGTAAGATGCCAGCTCCTTTCATTCAGTCAGTAGCTTCAATCATTTCTGGACGTTTTTCAATGGCAAAAATCAATGAATATTGTAAATGCACAAACAGTAATTTCTCCGCATTGCAAGGTGCAATTCTGAAATTTTTTGCTTTTTCCTGCTCCTCTTAGCATGATAAAGAAGATTCAAAGAGAGTGAGATGCCAGCTCCTTTCATTCAGTCAGTAGCTTCAATCATTTCTGGACGTTTTTCAATGGCAAAAATCAATGAATATTGTAAATGCACAAACAGTAATTTCTCCGCATTGCAAGGTGCAATTCTGAAATTTTTTGCTTTTTCCTGCTCCTCTTAGCATGATAAAGAAGATTCAAAGAGAGTGAGATGCCAGCTCCTTTCATTCAGTCAGTAGCTTTAAACATTTCTGGTATATGAATAACATGATGTTTTTCAATGGCAAAAATCAATGAATATTGTAAATGCACAAACAGTAATTTCTCCGCATTGCAAGGTGCAATTCTGAAATTTTTTGCTTTTTCCTGCTCCTCTTAGCATGATAAATAAGATTCAAAGAGAGTGAGATGCCAGCTCCTTTCATTCAGTCAGTAGCTTCAATCATTTCTGGATGTTTTTCAATGGCAAAAATCAATGAATATTGTAAATGCACAAACAGTAATTTCTCCGCATTGCAAGGTGCAATTCTGAAATTTTTTGCTTTTTCCTGCTCCTCTTAGCATGATAAAGAAGATTCAAAGAGAGTGAGATGCCAGCTCCTTTCATTCAGTCAGTAGCTTCAATCATTTCTGGTATATGAAAAACATGATGTTTTTCAATGGCAAAAATCAATGAATATTGTAAATGCACAAACAGTAATTTCTCCGCATTGCAAGGTGCAATTCTGAAATTTTTTGCTTTTTCCTGCTCCTCTTAGCATGATAAAGAAGATTCAAAGAGAGTGAGATGCCAGCTCCTTTCATTCAGTCAGTAGCTTCAATCATTTCTGGACGTTTTTCAATGGCAAAAATCAATGAATATTAAAAATGCACAAACAGTAATTTCTCCGCATTGCAAGGTGCAATTCTGAAATTTTTTGCTTTTTCCTGCTCCTCTTAGCATGATAAAGAAGATTCAAAGAGAGTGAGATGCCAGCTCCTTTCATTCAGTCAGTAGCTTCAATCATTTCTGGACGTTTTTCAATGGCAAAAATCAATGAATATTGTAAATGCACAAACAGTAATTTCTCCGCATTGCAAGGTGCAATTCTGAAATTTTTTGCTTTTTCCTGCTCCTCTTAGCATGATAAAGAAGATTCAAAGAGAGTGAGATGCCAGCTCCTTTCATTCAGTCAGTAGCTTCAAACATTTCTGGTATATGAATAACATGATGTTTTTCAATGGCAAAAATCAATGAATATTGTAAATGCACAAACAGTAATTTCTCCGCATTGCAAGGTGCAATTCTGAAATTTTTTGCTTTTTCCTGCTCCTCTTAGCATGATAAAGAAGATTCAAGGAGAGTGAGATGCCAGCTCCTTTCATTCAGTCAGTAGCTTCAATCATTTCTGGACGTTTTTCAATGGCAAAAATCAATGAATATTGTAAATGCACAGACAGTAATTTCTCCGCATTGCAAGGTGCAATTCTGAAATTTTTTGCTTTTTCCTGCTCCTCTTAGCATGATAAAGAAGATTCAAAGAGAGTGAGATGTCAGCTCCTTTCATTCAGTCAGTAGCTTCAAACATTTCTGGTATATGAATAACATGATGTTTTTCAATGGCAAAAATCAATGAATATTGTAAATGCACAAACAGTAATTTCTCCGCATTGCAAGGTGCAATTCTGAAATTTTTAGCTTTTTCCTGCTCCTCTTTGCATGATAAAGAAGATTCAAAGAGAGTGAGATGTCAGCTCCTTTCATTCAGTCAGTAGCTTCAATCATTTCTGGACGTTTTTCAATGACAAAAATCAATGAATATTGTAAATGCAGAAACAGTAATTTCTGAGCATTGCAAGGTGCAATTCTGAAATTTTTTGCTTTTTCCTGCTCCTCTTAGCATGATAAAGAAGATTCAAAGAGAGTGAGATGCCAGCTCCTTTCATTCAGTCAGTATCTTCAATCATTTCTGGACGTTTTTCAATGGCAAAAATCAATGAATATTGTAAATGCACAAACAGTAATTTCTCCGCATTGCAAGGTGCAATTCTGAAATTTTTTGCTTTTTCCTGCTCCTCTTAGCATGATAAAGAAGATTCAAAGAGAGTGAGATGCCAGCTCCTTTCATTCAGTCAGTAGCTTCAATCATTTCTGGATGTTTTTCAATGGCAAAAATCAATGAATATTGTAAATGCACAAACAGTAATTTCTCCGCATTGCAAGGTGCAATTCTGAAATTTTTTGCATTTTCCTGCTCCTCTTAGCATGATAAAGAAGATTCAAAGAGAGTGAGATGCCAGCTCCTTTCATTCAGTCAGTAGCTTCAATCATTTCTGGACGTTTTTCAATGGCAAAAATCAATGAATATTGTAAATGCACAAACAGTAATTTCTCCGCATTGCAAGGTGCAATTCTGAAATTTTTTGCTTTTTCCTGCTCCTCTTAGCATGATAAAGAAGATTCAAAGAGAGTGAGATGCCAGCTCCTTTCATTCAGTCAGTAGCTTCAAACATTTCTGGTATATGAATAACATGATGTTTTTCAATGGCAAAAATCAATGAATATTGTAAATGCACAAACAGTAATTTCTCCGCATTGCAAGGTGCATTTCTGAAATTTTTTGCTTTTTCCTGCTCCTCTTAGCATGATAAAGAAGATTCAAAGAGAGTGAGATGCCAGCTCCTTTCATTCAGTCAGTAGCTTCAATCATTTCTGGACGTTTTTCAATGGAAAAAATCAATGAATATTGTAAATGCACAAACAGTAATTTCTCCGCATTGCAAGGTGCAATTCTGAAATTTTTTGCTTTTTCCTGCTCCTCTTAGCATGATAAAGAAGATTCAAAGAGAGTGAGATGCCAGCTCCTTTCATTCAGTCAGTAGCTTCAAACATTTCTGGTATATGAATAACATGTTTTTCAATGGCAAAAATCAATGAATATTGTTAATGCACAAACAGTAATTTCTCCTCATTGCAAGGTGCAATTCTGAAACTTTTTGCTTTTTCCTGCTCCTCTTAGCATGATAAAGAAGATTCAAAGAGAGTGAGATGCCAGCTCCTTTCATTCAGTCAGTAGCTTCAATCATTTCTGGACGTTTTTCAATGGCAAAAATCAATGAATATTGTAAATGCACAAACAGTAATTTCTCCGCATTGCAAGGTGCAATTCTGAAATTTTTTGCTTTTTCCTGCTCCTCTTAGCATGATAAAGAAGATTCAAAGAGAGTGAGATGCCAGCTCCTTTCATTCAGTCAGTAGCTTCAATCATTTCTGGACGTTTTTCAATGGCAAAAATCAATGAATATTGTAAATGCACAAACAGTAATTTCTCCGCATTGCAAGGTGCAATTCTGAAATTTTTTGCTTTTTCCTGCTCCTCTTAGCATGATAAAGAAGATTCAAAGAGAGTGAGATGCCAGCTCCTTTCATTCAGTCAGTAACTTCAGTCATTTCTGGACGTTTTTCAATGGCAAAAATGAATGAATATTGTAAATGCACAAACAGTAATTTCTCCGCATTGCAAGGTGCAATTCTGAAATTTTTTGCTTTTTCCTGCTCCTCTTAGCATGATAAAGAAGATTCAAAGAGAGTGAGATGCCAGCTCCTTTCATTCAGTCAGTAGCTTCAAACATTTCTGGTATATGAATAACATGATGTTTTTCAATGGCAAAAATCAATGAATATTGTAAATGCACAAACAGTAATTTCTCCGCATTGCAAGGTGCAATTCTGAAATTTTTTGCTTTTTCCTGCTCCTCTTAGCATGATAAAGAAGATTGAAAGAGAGTGAGATACCAGCTCCTTTCATTCAGTCAGTAGCTTCAATCATTTCTGGACGTTTTTCAATGGCAAAAATCAATGAATATTGTAAATGCACAAACAGTAATTTCTCCGCATTGCAACGTGCAATTCTGAAATTTTTTGCTTTTTCCTGCTCCTCTTAGCATGATAAAGAAGATTCAAGGAGAGTGAGATGCCAGCTCCTTTCATTCAGTCAGTAGCTTCAATCATTTCTGGACGTTTTTCAATGGCAAAAATCAATGAATATTGTAAATGCACAGACAGTAATTTCTCCGCATTGCAAGGTGCAATTCTGAAATTTTTTGCTTTTTCCTGCTCCTCTTAGCATGATAAAGAAGATTCAAAGAGAGTGAGATGTCAGCTCCTTTCATTCAGTCATAGGCTTCAAACATTTCTGGTATATGAATAACATGATGTTTTTCAATGGCAAAAATCAATGAATATTGTAAATGCACAAACAGTAATTTCTCCGCATTGCAAGGTGCAATTCTGAAATTTTTAGCTTTTTCCTGCTCCTCTTTGCATGATAAAGAAGATTCAAAGAGAGTGAGATGCCAGGTCCTTTCATTCAGTCAGTAGCTTCAATCATTTCTGGACGTTTTTCAATGGCAAAAATCAATGAATATTGTAAATGCACAAACAGTAATTTCTCCGCATTGCAAGGTGCAATTCTGAAATTTTTTGCTTTTTCCTGCTCCTCTTAGCATGATAAAGAAGATTCAAAGAGAGTGAGATGCCAGCTCCTTTCATTCAGTCAGTATCTTCAATCATTTCTGGACGTTTTTCAATGGCAAAAATCAATGAATATTGTAAATGCACAAACAGTAATTTATCCGCATTGCAAGGTGCAATTCTGAAATTTTTTGCTTTTTCCTGCTCCTCTTAGCATGATAAAGAAGATTCAAAGAGAGTGAGATGCCAGCTCCTTTCATTCAGTCAGTAGCTTCAAACATTTCTGGTATATGAATAACATGATGTTTTTCAATGGCAAAAATCAATGAATATTGTAAATGCACAAACAGTAATTTCTCCGCATTGCAAGGTGCAATTCTGAAATTTTTTGCTTTTTCCTGCTCCTCTTAGCATGATAAAGAAGATTCAAGGAGAGTGAGATGCCAGCTCCTTTCATTCAGTCAGTAGCTTCAATCATTTCTGGACGTTTTTCAATGGCAAAAATCAATGAATATTGTAAATGCACAGACAGTAATTTCTCCGCATTGCAAGGTGCAATTCTGAAATTTTTTGCTTTTTCCTGCTCCTCTTAGCATGATAAAGAAGATTCAAAGAGAGTGAGATGTCAGCTCCTTTCATTCAGTCAGTAGCTTCAAACATTTCTGGTATATGAATAACATGATGTTTTTCAATGGCAAAAATCAATGAATATTGTAAATGCACAAACAGTAATTTCTCCGCATTGCAAGGTGCAATTCTGAAATTTTTAGCTTTTTCCTGCTCCTCTTTGCATGATAAAGAAGATTCAAAGAGAGTGAGATGTCAGCTCCTTTCATTCAGTCAGTAGCTTCAATCATTTCTGGACGTTTTTCAATGACAAAAATCAATGAATATTGTAAATGCAGAAACAGTAATTTCTGAGCATTGCAAGGTGCAATTCTGAAATTTTTTGCTTTTTCCTGCTCCTCTTAGCATGATAAAGAAGATTCAAAGAGAGTGAGATGCCAGCTCCTTTCATTCAGTCAGTATCTTCAATCATTTCTGGACGTTTTTCAATGGCAAAAATCAATGAATATTGTAAATGCACAAACAGTAATTTCTCCGCATTGCAAGGTGCAATTCTGAAATTTTTTGCTTTTTCCTGCTCCTCTTAGCATGATAAAGAAGATTCAAAGAGAGTGAGATGCCAGCTCCTTTCATTCAGTCAGTAGCTTCAATCATTTCTGGATGTTTTTCAATGGCAAAAATCAATGAATATTGTAAATGCACAAACAGTAATTTCTCCGCATTGCAAGGTGCAATTCTGAAATTTTTTGCATTTTCCTGCTCCTCTTAGCATGATAAAGAAGATTCAAAGAGAGTGAGATGCCAGCTCCTTTCATTCAGTCAGTAGCTTCAATCATTTCTGGACGTTTTTCAATGGCAAAAATCAATGAATATTGTAAATGCACAAACAGTAATTTCTCCGCATTGCAAGGTGCAATTCTGAAATTTTTTGCTTTTTCCTGCTCCTCTTAGCATGATAAAGAAGATTCAAAGAGAGTGAGATGCCAGCTCCTTTCATTCAGTCAGTAGCTTCAAACATTTCTGGTATATGAATAACATGATGTTTTTCAATGGCAAAAATCAATGAATATTGTAAATGCACAAACAGTAATTTCTCCGCATTGCAAGGTGCATTTCTGAAATTTTTTGCTTTTTCCTGCTCCTCTTAGCATGATAAAGAAGATTCAAAGAGAGTGAGATGCCAGCTCCTTTCATTCAGTCAGTAGCTTCAATCATTTCTGGACGTTTTTCAATGGAAAAAATCAATGAATATTGTAAATGCACAAACAGTAATTTCTCCGCATTGCAAGGTGCAATTCTGAAATTTTTTGCTTTTTCCTGCTCCTCTTAGCATGATAAAGAAGATTCAAAGAGAGTGAGATGCCAGCTCCTTTCATTCAGTCAGTAGCTTCAAACATTTCTGGTATATGAATAACATGTTTTTCAATGGCAAAAATCAATGAATATTGTTAATGCACAAACAGTAATTTCTCCTCATTGCAAGGTGCAATTCTGAAACTTTTTGCTTTTTCCTGCTCCTCTTAGCATGATAAAGAAGATTCAAAGAGAGTGAGATGCCAGCTCCTTTCATTCAGTCAGTAGCTTCAATCATTTCTGGACGTTTTTCAATGGCAAAAATCAATGAATATTGTAAATGCACAAACAGTAATTTCTCCGCATTGCAAGGTGCAATTCTGAAATTTTTTGCTTTTTCCTGCTCCTCTTAGCATGATAAAGAAGATTCAAAGAGAGTGAGATGCCAGCTCCTTTCATTCAGTCAGTAGCTTCAATCATTTCTGGACGTTTTTCAATGGCAAAAATCAATGAATATTGTAAATGCACAAACAGTAATTTCTCCGCATTGCAAGGTGCAATTCTGAAATTTTTTGCTTTTTCCTGCTCCTCTTAGCATGATAAAGAAGATTCAAAGAGAGTGAGATGCCAGCTCCTTTCATTCAGTCAGTAACTTCAGTCATTTCTGGACGTTTTTCAATGGCAAAAATGAATGAATATTGTAAATGCACAAACAGTAATTTCTCCGCATTGCAAGGTGCAATTCTGAAATTTTTTGCTTTTTCCTGCTCCTCTTAGCATGATAAAGAAGATTCAAAGAGAGTGAGATGCCAGCTCCTTTCATTCAGTCAGTAGCTTCAAACATTTCTGGTATATGAATAACATGATGTTTTTCAATGGCAAAAATCAATGAATATTGTAAATGCACAAACAGTAATTTCTCCGCATTGCAAGGTGCAATTCTGAAATTTTTTGCTTTTTCCTGCTCCTCTTAGCATGATAAAGAAGATTGAAAGAGAGTGAGATACCAGCTCCTTTCATTCAGTCAGTAGCTTCAATCATTTCTGGACGTTTTTCAATGGCAAAAATCAATGAATATTGTAAATGCACAAACAGTAATTTCTCCGCATTGCAACGTGCAATTCTGAAATTTTTTGCTTTTTCCTGCTCCTCTTAGCATGATAAAGAAGATTCAAGGAGAGTGAGATGCCAGCTCCTTTCATTCAGTCAGTAGCTTCAATCATTTCTGGACGTTTTTCAATGGCAAAAATCAATGAATATTGTAAATGCACAGACAGTAATTTCTCCGCATTGCAAGGTGCAATTCTGAAATTTTTTGCTTTTTCCTGCTCCTCTTAGCATGATAAAGAAGATTCAAAGAGAGTGAGATGTCAGCTCCTTTCATTCAGTCATAGGCTTCAAACATTTCTGGTATATGAATAACATGATGTTTTTCAATGGCAAAAATCAATGAATATTGTAAATGCACAAACAGTAATTTCTCCGCATTGCAAGGTGCAATTCTGAAATTTTTAGCTTTTTCCTGCTCCTCTTTGCATGATAAAGAAGATTCAAAGAGAATGAGATGCCAGGTCCTTTCATTCAGTCAGTAGCTTCAATCATTTCTGGACGTTTTTCAATGGCAAAAATCAATGAATATTGTAAATGCACAAACAGTAATTTCTCCGCATTGCAAGGTGCAATTCTGAAATTTTTTGCTTTTTCCTGCTCCTCTTAGCATGATAAAGAAGATTCAAAGAGAGTGAGATGCCAGCTCCTTTCATTCAGTCAGTATCTTCAATCATTTCTGGACGTTTTTCAATGGCAAAAATCAATGAATATTGTAAATGCACAAACAGTAATTTATCCGCATTGCAAGGTGCAATTCTGAAATTTTTTGCTTTTTCCTGCTCCTCTTAGCATGATAAAGAAGATTCAAAGAGAGTGAGATGCCAGCTCCTTTCATTCAGTCAGTAGCTTCAAACATTTCTGGTATATGAATAACATGTTTTTCAATGGCAAAAATCAATGAATATTGTAAATGCACAAACAGTAATTTCTCCTCATTGCAAGGTGCAATTCTGAAATTTTTTGCTTTTTCCTGCTCCTCTTAGCATGATAAAGAAGATTCAAAGAGAGTGAGATGCCAGCTCCTTTCATTCAGTCAGTAGCTTCAATCATTTCTGGACGTTTTTCAATGGCAAAAATCAATGAATATTGTAAATGCACAAACAGTAATTTCTCCGCATTGCAAGGTGCAATTCTGAAATTTTTTGCTTTTTCCTGCTCCTCTTAGCATGATAAAGAAGATTCAAAGAGAGTGAGATGCCAGCTCCTTTCATTCAGTCAGTAGTTTCAAACATTTCTGGTATATGAATAACATGATGTTTTTCAATGGCAAAAATCAATGAATATTGTAAATGCACAAACAGTAATTTCTCCGCATTGCAAGGTGCAATTCTGAAATTTTTTGCTTTTTCCTGCTCCTCTTAGCATGATAAAGAAGATTCAAAGAGAGTGAGATGCCAGCTCCTTTCATTCAGTCAGTAGCTTCAATCATTTCTGGACGTTTTTCAATGGCAAAAATCAAGGAATATTGTAAATGCACAAACAGTAATTTCTCCGCATTGCAAGGTGCAATTCTGAAATTTTTTGCTTTTTCCTGCTCCTCTTAGCATGATAAAGAAGATTCAAAGAGAGTGAGATGCCAGCTCCTTTCATTCAGTCAGTAGCTTCAAACATTTCTGGTATATGAATAACATGATGTTTTTCAATGGCAAAAATCAATGAATATTGTAAATGCACAAACAGTAATTTCTCCGCATTGCAAGGTGCAATTCTGAAATTTTTTGCTTTTTCCTGCTCCTCTTAGCATGATAAAGAAGATTCAAAGAGAGTGAGATACCAGCTCCTTTCATTCAGTCAGTAGCTTCAATCATTTCTGGACGTTTTTCAATGGCAAAAATCAATGAATATTGTAAATGTACAAACAGTAATTTCTCCGCATTGCAAGGTGCAATTCTGAAATTTTTTGCTTTTTCCTGCTCCTCTTAGCATGATAAAGAAGATTCAAGGATAGTAAGATGCCAGCTCCTTTCATTCAGTCAGTAGCTTCAATCATTTCTGGACGTTTTTCAATGGCAAAAATCAATGAATATTGTAAATGCACAAACAGTAATTTCTCCGCATTGCAAGGTGCAATTCTGAAATTTTTTGCTTTTTCCTGCTCCTCTTAGCATGATAAAGAAGATTCAAAGAGAGTGAGATGCCAGCTCCTTTCATTCAGTCAGTAGCTTCAATCATTTCTGGACGTTTTTCAATGGCAAAAATCAATGAATATTGTAAATGCACAAACAGTAATTTCTCCGCATTGCAAGGTGCAATTCTGAAATTTTTTGCTTTTTCCTGCTCCTCTTAGCATGATAAAGAAGATTCAAAGAGAGTGAGATGCCAGCTCCTTTCATTCAGTCAGTAGCTTTAAACATTTCTGGTATATGAATAACATGATGTTTTTCAATGGCAAAAATCAATGAATATTGTAAATGCACAAACAGTAATTTCTCCGCATTGCAAGGTGCAATTCTGAAATTTTTTGCTTTTTCCTGCTCCTCTTAGCATGATAAATAAGATTCAAAGAGAGTGAGATGCCAGCTCCTTTCATTCAGTCAGTAGCTTCAATCATTTCTGGATGTTTTTCAATGGCAAAAATCAATGAATATTGTAAATGCACAAACAGTAATTTCTCCGCATTGCAAGGTGCAATTCTGAAATTTTTTGCTTTTTCCTGCTCCTCTTAGCATGATAAAGAAGATTCAAAGAGAGTGAGATGCCAGCTCCTTTCATTCAGTCAGTAGCTTCAATCATTTCTGGTATATGAAAAACATGATGTTTTTCAATGGCAAAAATCAATGAATATTGTAAATGCACAAACAGTAATTTCTCCGCATTGCAAGGTGCAATTCTGAAATTTTTTGCTTTTTCCTGCTCCTCTTAGCATGATAAAGAAGATTCAAAGAGAGTGAGATGCCAGCTCCTTTCATTCAGTCAGTAGCTTCAATCATTTCTGGACGTTTTTCAATGGCAAAAATCAATGAATATTAAAAATGCACAAACAGTAATTTCTCCGCATTGCAAGGTGCAATTCTGAAATTTTTTGCTTTTTCCTGCTCCTCTTAGCATGATAAAGAAGATTCAAAGAGAGTGAGATGCCAGCTCCTTTCATTCAGTCAGTAGCTTCAATCATTTCTGGACGTTTTTCAATGGCAAAAATCAATGAATATTGTAAATGCACAAACAGTAATTTCTCCGCATTGCAAGGTGCAATTCTGAAATTTTTTGCTTTTTCCTGCTCCTCTTAGCATGATAAAGAAGATTCAAAGAGAGTGAGATGCCAGCTCCTTTCATTCAGTCAGTAGCTTCAAACATTTCTGGTATATGAATAACATGATGTTTTTCAATGGCAAAAATCAATGAATATTGTAAATGCACAAACAGTAATTTCTCCGCATTGCAAGGTGCAATTCTGAAATTTTTTGCTTTTTCCTGCTCCTCTTAGCATGATAAAGAAGATTCAAGGAGAGTGAGATGCCAGCTCCTTTCATTCAGTCAGTAGCTTCAATCATTTCTGGACGTTTTTCAATGGCAAAAATCAATGAATATTGTAAATGCACAGACAGTAATTTCTCCGCATTGCAAGGTGCAATTCTGAAATTTTTTGCTTTTTCCTGCTCCTCTTAGCATGATAAAGAAGATTCAAAGAGAGTGAGATGTCAGCTCCTTTCATTCAGTCAGTAGCTTCAAACATTTCTGGTATATGAATAACATGATGTTTTTCAATGGCAAAAATCAATGAATATTGTAAATGCACAAACAGTAATTTCTCCGCATTGCAAGGTGCAATTCTGAAATTTTTAGCTTTTTCCTGCTCCTCTTTGCATGATAAAGAAGATTCAAAGAGAGTGAGATGTCAGCTCCTTTCATTCAGTCAGTAGCTTCAATCATTTCTGGACGTTTTTCAATGACAAAAATCAATGAATATTGTAAATGCAGAAACAGTAATTTCTGAGCATTGCAAGGTGCAATTCTGAAATTTTTTGCTTTTTCCTGCTCCTCTTAGCATGATAAAGAAGATTCAAAGAGAGTGAGATGCCAGCTCCTTTCATTCAGTCAGTATCTTCAATCATTTCTGGACGTTTTTCAATGGCAAAAATCAATGAATATTGTAAATGCACAAACAGTAATTTCTCCGCATTGCAAGGTGCAATTCTGAAATTTTTTGCTTTTTCCTGCTCCTCTTAGCATGATAAAGAAGATTCAAAGAGAGTGAGATGCCAGCTCCTTTCATTCAGTCAGTAGCTTCAATCATTTCTGGATGTTTTTCAATGGCAAAAATCAATGAATATTGTAAATGCACAAACAGTAATTTCTCCGCATTGCAAGGTGCAATTCTGAAATTTTTTGCATTTTCCTGCTCCTCTTAGCATGATAAAGAAGATTCAAAGAGAGTGAGATGCCAGCTCCTTTCATTCAGTCAGTAGCTTCAATCATTTCTGGACGTTTTTCAATGGCAAAAATCAATGAATATTGTAAATGCACAAACAGTAATTTCTCCGCATTGCAAGGTGCAATTCTGAAATTTTTTGCTTTTTCCTGCTCCTCTTAGCATGATAAAGAAGATTCAAAGAGAGTGAGATGCCAGCTCCTTTCATTCAGTCAGTAGCTTCAAACATTTCTGGTATATGAATAACATGATGTTTTTCAATGGCAAAAATCAATGAATATTGTAAATGCACAAACAGTAATTTCTCCGCATTGCAAGGTGCATTTCTGAAATTTTTTGCTTTTTCCTGCTCCTCTTAGCATGATAAAGAAGATTCAAAGAGAGTAAGATGCCAGCTCCTTTCATTCAGTCAGTAGCTTCAATCATTTCTGGACGTTTTTCAATGGCAAAAATCAATGAATATTGTAAATGCACAAACAGTAATTTCTCCGCATTGCAAGGTGCAATTCTGAAATTTTTTGCTTTTTCCTGCTCCTCTTAGCATGATAAAGAAGATTCAAAGAGAGTGAGATGCCAGCTCCTTTCATTCAGTCAGTAGCTTCAATCATTTCTGGACGTTTTTCAATGGCAAAAATCAATGAATATTGTAAATGCACAAACAGTAATTTCTCCGCATTGCAAGGTGCAATTCTGAAATTTTTTGCTTTTTCCTGCTCCTCTTAGCATGATAAAGAAGATTCAAAGAGAGTGAGATGTCAGCTCCTTTCATTCAGTCAGTAGCTTCAAACATTTCTGGTATATGAATAACATGATGTTTTTCAATGGCAAAAATCAATGAATATTGTAAATGCACAAACAGTAATTTCTCCGCATTGCAAGGTGCAATTCTGAAATTTTTTGCTTTTTCCTGCTCCTCTTAGCATGATAAAGAAGATTCAAAGAGAGTAAGATGCCAGCTCCTTTCATTCAGTCAGTAGCTTCAATCATTTGTGGACGTTTTTCAATGGCAAAAATTAATGAATATTGTAAATGCACAAACAGTAATTTCTCCGCATTGCAAGGTGCAATTCTGAAATTTTTTGCTTTTTCCTGCTCCTCTTAGCATGATAAAGAAGATTCAAAGAGAGTGAGATGCCAGCTCCTTTCATTCAGTCAGTATCTTCAATCATTTCTGGACGTTTTTCAATGGCAAAAATCAATGAATATTGTAAATGCACAAACAGTAATTTCTCCGCATTGCAAGGTGCAATTCTGAAATTTTTTGCTTTTTCCTGCTCCTCTTAGCATGATAAAGAAGATTCAATGATAGTGAGATGCCAGCTCCTTTCATTCAGTCAGTAGCTTCAAACATTTCTGGTATATGAATAACATGATGTTTTTCAATGGCAAAAATCAATGAATATTGTAAATGCACAAACAGTAATTTCTCCGCATTGCAAGGTGCAATTCTGAAATTTTTTGCTTTTTCCTGCTCCTCTTAGCATGATAAAGAAGATTCAAAGAGAGTGAGATGCCAGCTCCTTTCATTCAGTCAGTAGCTTCAATCATTTCTGGACGTTTTTCAATGGAAAAAATCAATGAATATTGTAAATGCACAAACAGTAATTTCTCCGCATTGCAAGGTGCAATTCTGAAATTTTTTGCTTTTTCCTGCTCCTCTTAGCATGATAAAGAAGATTCAAAGAGAGTGAGATGCCAGCTCCTTTCATTCAGTCAGTAGCTTCAAACATTTCTGGTATATGAATAACATGTTTTTCAATGGCAAAAATCAATGAATATTGTTAATGCACAAACAGTAATTTCTCCTCATTGCAAGGTGCAATTCTGAAACTTTTTGCTTTTTCCTGCTCCTCTTAGCATGATAAAGAAGATTCAAAGAGAGTGAGATGCCAGCTCCTTTCATTCAGTCAGTAGCTTCAATCATTTCTGGACGTTTTTCAATGGCAAAAATCAATGAATATTGTAAATGCACAAACAGTAATTTCTCCGCATTGCAAGGTGCAATTCTGAAATTTTTTGCTTTTTCCTGCTCCTCTTAGCATGATAAAGAAGATTCAAAGAGAGTGAGATGCCAGCTCCTTTCATTCAGTCAGTAGCTTCAATCATTTCTGGACGTTTTTCAATGGCAAAAATCAATGAATATTGTAAATGCACAAACAGTAATTTCTCCGCATTGCAAGGTGCAATTCTGAAATTTTTTGCTTTTTCCTGCTCCTCTTAGCATGATAAAGAAGATTCAAAGAGAGTGAGATGCCAGCTCCTTTCATTCAGTCAGTAACTTCAGTCATTTCTGGACGTTTTTCAATGGCAAAAATGAATGAATATTGTAAATGCACAAACAGTAATTTCTCCGCATTGCAAGGTGCAATTCTGAAATTTTTTGCTTTTTCCTGCTCCTCTTAGCATGATAAAGAAGATTCAAAGAGAGTGAGATGCCAGCTCCTTTCATTCAGTCAGTAGCTTGAAACATTTCTGGTATATGAATAACATGATGTTTTTCAATGGCAAAAATCAATGAATATTGTAAATGCACAAACAGTAATTTCTCCGCATTGCAAGGTGCAATTCTGAAATTTTTTGCTTTTTCCTGCTCCTCTTAGCATGATAAAGAAGATTGAAAGAGAGTGAGATACCAGCTCCTTTCATTCAGTCAGTAGCTTCAATCATTTCTGGACGTTTTTCAATGGCAAAAATCAATGAATATTGTAAATGCACAAACAGTAATTTCTCCGCATTGCAACGTGCAATTCTGAAATTTTTTGCTTTTTCCTGCTCCTCTTAGCATGATAAAGAAGATTCAAGGAGAGTGAGATGCCAGCTCCTTTCATTCAGTCAGTAGCTTCAATCATTTCTGGACGTTTTTCAATGGCAAAAATCAATGAATATTGTAAATGCACAGACAGTAATTTCTCCGCATTGCAAGGTGCAATTCTGAAATTTTTTGCTTTTTCCTGCTCCTCTTAGCATGATAAACAAGATTCAAAGAGAGTGAGATGTCAGCTCCTTTCATTCAGTCATAGGCTTCAAACATTTCTGGTATATGAATAACATGATGTTTTTCAATGGCAAAAATCAATGAATATTGTAAATGCACAAACAGTAATTTCTCCGCATTGCAAGGTGCAATTCTGAAATTTTTAGCTTTTTCCTGCTCCTCTTTGCATGATAAAGAAGATTCAAAGAGAGTGAGATGCCAGGTCCTTTCATTCAGTCAGTAGCTTCAATCATTTCTGGACGTTTTTCAATGGCAAAAATCAATGAATATTGTAAATGCACAAACAGTAATTTCTCCGCATTGCAAGGTGCAATTCTGAAATTTTTTGCTTTTTCCTGCTCCTCTTAGCATGATAAAGAAGATTCAAAGAGAGTGAGATGCCAGCTCCTTTCATTCAGTCAGTATCTTCAATCATTTCTGGACGTTTTTCAATGGCAAAAATCAATGAATATTGTAAATGCACAAACAGTAATTTATCCGCATTGCAAGGTGCAATTCTGAAATTTTTTGCTTTTTCCTGCTCCTCTTAGCATGATAAAGAAGATTCAATGAGAGTGAGATGCCAGCTCCTTTCATTCGGTCAGTAGCTTCAAACATTTCTGGTATATGAATAAAATGATGTTTTTCAATGGCAAAAATCAATGAATATTGTAAATGCACAAACAGTAATTTCTCCGCATTGCAAGGTGCAATTCTGAAATTTTTTGCTTTTTCCTGCTCCTCTTAGCATGATAAAGAAGATTCAAAGAGAGTGAGATGCCAGCTCCTTTCATTCAGTCAGTAGCTTCAATCATTTCTGGACGTTTTTCAATGGCAAAAATCAATGAATATTGTAAATGCACAAACAGTAATTTCTCCGCATTGCAAGGTGCAATTCTGAAATTTTTTGCTTTTTCCTGCTCCTCTTAGCATGATAAAGAAGATTCAAAGAGAGTAAGATGCCAGCTCCTTTCATTCAGTCAGTAGATTCAATCATTTCTGGACCTTTTTCATTGGCAAAAATCAATGAATATTGTAAATGCACAAACAGTAATTTATCCGCATTGCAAGGTGCAATTCTGAAATTTTTTGCTTTTTCCTGCTCCTCTTAGCATGATAAAGAAGATTCAATGAGAGTGAGATGCCAGCTCCTTTCATTCGGTCAGTAGCTTCAAACATTTCTGGTATATGAATAAAATGATGTTTTTCAATGGCAAAAATCAATGAATATTGTAAATGCACAAACAGTAATTTCTCCGCATTGCAAGGTGCAATTCTGAAATTTTTTGCTTTTTCCTGCTCCTCTTAGCATGATAAAGAAGATTCAAAGAGAGTGAGATGCCAGCTCCTTTCATTCAGTCAGTAGCTTCAATCATTTCTGGACGTTTTTCAATGGCAAAAATCAATGAATATTGTAAATGCACAAACAGTAATTTCTCCGCATTGCAAGGTGCAATTCTGAAATTTTTTGCTTTTTCCTGCTCCTCTTAGCATGATAAAGAAGATTCAAAGAGAGTAAGATGCCAGCTCCTTTCATTCAGTCAGTAGATTCAATCATTTCTGGACCTTTTTCATTGGCAAAAATCAATGAATATTGTAAATGCACAAACAGTAATTTCTCCGCATTGCAAGGTGCAATTCTGAAATTTTTTGCTTTTTCCTGCTCCTCTTAGCATGATAAAGAAGATTCAAAGAGAGTGAGATGCCAGCTCCTTTCATTCAGTCAGTAGCTTCAAACATTTCTGGTATATGAATAACATGATGTTTTTCAATGGCAAAAATCAATGAATATTGTAAATGCACAAACAGTAATTTCTCCGCATTGCAAGGTGCAATTCTGAAATTTTTTGCTTTTTCCTGCTCCTCTTAGCATGATAAAGAAGATTCAAAGAGAGTGAGATACCAGCTCCTTTCATTCAGTCAGTAGCTTCAATCATTTCTGGACGTTTTTCAATGGCAAAAATCAATGAATATTGTAAATGTACAAACAGTAATTTCTCCGCATTGCAAGGTGCAATTCTGAAATTTTTTGCTTTTTCCTGCTCCTCTTAGCATGATAAAGAAGATTCAAGGATAGTAAGATGCCAGCTCCTTTCATTCAGTCAGTAGCTTCAATCATTTCTGGACGTTTTTCAATGGCAAAAATCAATGAATATTGTAAATGCACAAACAGTAATTTCTCCGCATTGCAAGGTGCAATTCTGAAATTTTTTGCTTTTTCCTGCTCCTCTTAGCATGATAAAGAAGATTCAAAGAGAGTGAGATGCCAGCTCCTTTCATTCAGTCAGTAGCTTCAATCATTTCTGGACGTTTTTCAATGGCAAAAATCAATGAATATTGTAAATGCACAAACAGTAATTTCTCCGCATTGCAAGGTGCAATTCTGAAATTTTTTGCTTTTTCCTGCTCCTCTTAGCATGATAAAGAAGATTCAAAGAGAGTGAGATGCCAGCTCCTTTCATTCAGTCAGTAGCTTTAAACATTTCTGGTATATGAATAACATGATGTTTTTCAATGGCAAAAATCAATGAATATTGTAAATGCACAAACAGTAATTTCTCCGCATTGCAAGGTGCAATTCTGAAATTTTTTGCTTTTTCCTGCTCCTCTTAGCATGATAAAGAAGATTCAAAGAGAGTGAGATGCCAGCTCCTTTCATTCAGTCAGTAGCTTCAATCATTTCTGGTATATGAAAAACATGATGTTTTTCAATGGCAAAAATCAATGAATATTGTAAATGCACAAACAGTAATTTCTCCGCATTGCAAGGTGCAATTCTGAAATTTTTTGCTTTTTCCTGCTCCTCTTAGCATGATAAAGAAGATTCAAAGAGAGTGAGATGCCAGCTCCTTTCATTCAGTCAGTAGCTTCAATCATTTCTGGACGTTTTTCAATGGCAAAAATCAATGAATATTAAAAATGCACAAACAGTAATTTCTCCGCATTGCAAGGTGCAATTCTGAAATTTTTTGCTTTTTCCTGCTCCTCTTAGCATGATAAAGAAGATTCAAAGAGAGTGAGATGCCAGCTCCTTTCATTCAGTCAGTAGCTTCAATCATTTCTGGACGTTTTTCAATGGCAAAAATCAATGAATATTGTAAATGCACAAACAGTAATTTCTCCGCATTGCAAGGTGCAATTCTGAAATTTTTTGCTTTTTCCTGCTCCTCTTAGCATGATAAAGAAGATTCAAAGAGAGTGAGATGCCAGCTCCTTTCATTCAGTCAGTAGCTTCAAACATTTCTGGTATATGAATAACATGATGTTTTTCAATGGCAAAAATCAATGAATATTGTAAATGCACAAACAGTAATTTCTCCGCATTGCAAGGTGCAATTCTGAAATTTTTTGCTTTTTCCTGCTCCTCTTAGCATGATAAAGAAGATTCAAGGAGAGTGAGATGCCAGCTCCTTTCATTCAGTCAGTAGCTTCAATCATTTCTGGACGTTTTTCAATGGCAAAAATCAATGAATATTGTAAATGCACAGACAGTAATTTCTCCGCATTGCAAGGTGCAATTCTGAAATTTTTTGCTTTTTCCTGCTCCTCTTAGCATGATAAAGAAGATTCAAAGAGAGTGAGATGTCAGCTCCTTTCATTCAGTCAGTAGCTTCAAACATTTCTGGTATATGAATAATATGATGTTTTTCAATGGCAAAAATCAATGAATATTGTAAATGCACAAACAGTAATTTCTCCGCATTGCAAGGTGCAATTCTGAAATTTTTAGCTTTTTCCTGCTCCTCTTTGCATGATAAAGAAGATTCAAAGAGAGTGAGATGTCAGCTCCTTTCATTCAGTCAGTAGCTTCAATCATTTCTGGACGTTTTTCAATGACAAAAATCAATGAATATTGTAAATGCAGAAACAGTAATTTCTGAGCATTGCAAGGTGCAATTCTGAAATTTTTTGCTTTTTCCTGCTCCTCTTAGCATGATAAAGAAGATTCAAAGAGAGTGAGATGCCAGCTCCTTTCATTCAGTCAGTATCTTCAATCATTTCTGGACGTTTTTCAATGGCAAAAATCAATGAATATTGTAAATGCACAAACAGTAATTTCTCCGCATTGCAAGGTGCAATTCTGAAATTTTTTGCTTTTTCCTGCTCCTCTTAGCATGATAAAGAAGATTCAAAGAGAGTGAGATGCCAGCTCCTTTCATTCAGTCAGTAGCTTCAATCATTTCTGGACGTTTTTCAATGGCAAAAATCAATGAATATTGTAAATGCACAAACAGTAATTTCTCCGCATTGCAAGGTGCAATTCTGAAATTTTTTGCATTTTCCTGCTCCTCTTAGCATGATAAAGAAGATTCAAAGAGAGTGAGATGCCAGCTCCTTTCATTCAGTCAGTAGCTTCAATCATTTCTGGACGTTTTTCAATGGCAAAAATCAATGAATATTGTAAATGCACAAACAGTAATTTCTCCGCATTGCAAGGTGCAATTCTGAAATTTTTTGCTTTTTCCTGCTCCTCTTAGCATGATAAAGAAGATTCAAAGAGAGTGAGATGCCAGCTCCTTTCATTCAGTCAGTAGCTTCAAACATTTCTGGTATATGAATAACATGATGTTTTTCAATGGCAAAAATCAATGAATATTGTAAATGCACAAACAGTAATTTCTCCGCATTGCAAGGTGCAATTCTGAAATTTTTTGCTTTTTCCTGCTCCTCTTAGCATGATAAAGAAGATTCAAGGAGAGTGAGATGCCAGCTCCTTTCATTCAGTCAGTAGCTTCAATCATTTCTGGACGTTTTTCAATGGCAAAAATCAATGAATATTGTAAATGCACAGACAGTAATTTCTCCGCATTGCAAGGTGCAATTCTGAAATTTTTTGCTTTTTCCTGCTCCTCTTAGCATGATAAAGAAGATTCAAAGAGAGTGAGATGTCAGCTCCTTTCATTCAGTCAGTAGCTTCAAACATTTCTGGTATATGAATAACATGATGTTTTTCAATGGCAAAAATCAATGAATATTGTAAATGCACAAACAGTAATTTCTCCGCATTGCAAGGTGCAATTCTGAAATTTTTAGCTTTTTCCTGCTCCTCTTTGCATGATAAAGAAGATTCAAAGAGAGTGAGATGTCAGCTCCTTTCATTCAGTCAGTAGCTTCAATCATTTCTGGACGTTTTTCAATGACAAAAATCAATGAATATTGTAAATGCAGAAACAGTAATTTCTGAGCATTGCAAGGTGCAATTCTGAAATTTTTTGCTTTTTCCTGCTCCTCTTAGCATGATAAAGAAGATTCAAAGAGAGTGAGATGCCAGCTCCTTTCATTCAGTCAGTATCTTCAATCATTTCTGGACGTTTTTCAATGGCAAAAATCAATGAATATTGTAAATGCACAAACAGTAATTTCTCCGCATTGCAAGGTGCAATTCTGAAATTTTTTGCTTTTTCCTGCTCCTCTTAGCATGATAAAGAAGATTCAAAGAGAGTGAGATGCCAGCTCCTTTCATTCAGTCAGTAGCTTCAATCATTTCTGGACGTTTTTCAATGGCAAAAATCAATGAATATTGTAAATGCACAAACAGTAATTTCTCCGCATTGCAAGGTGCAATTCTGAAATTTTTTGCATTTTCCTGCTCCTCTTAGCATGATAAAGAAGATTCAAAGAGAGTGAGATGCCAGCTCCTTTCATTCAGTCAGTAGCTTCAATCATTTCTGGACGTTTTTCAATGGCAAAAATCAATGAATATTGTAAATGCACAAACAGTAATTTCTCCGCATTGCAAGGTGCAATTCTGAAATTTTTTGCTTTTTCCTGCTCCTCTTAGCATGATAAAGAAGATTCAAAGAGAGTGAGATGCCAGCTCCTTTCATTCAGTCAGTAGCTTCAAACATTTCTGGTATATGAATAACATGATGTTTTTCAATGGCAAAAATCAATGAATATTGTAAATGCACAAACAGTAATTTCTCCGCATTACAAGGTGCAATTCTGAAATTTTTTGCTTTTTCCTGCTCCTCTTAGCATGATAAAGAAGATTCAAAGAGAGTGAGATGCCAGCTCCTTTCATTCAGTCAGTAGCTTCAAACATTTCTGGTATATGAATAACATGATGTTTTTCAATGGCAAAAATCAATGAATATTGTAAATGCACAAACAGTAATTTCTCCGCATTGCAAGGTGCAATTCTGAAATTTTTTGCTTTTTCCTGCTCCTCTTAGCATGATAAAGAAGATTCAAGGAGAGTGAGATGCCAGCTCCTTTCATTCAGTCAGTAGCTTCAATCATTTCTGGACGTTTTTCAATGGCAAAAATCAATGAATATTGTAAATGCACAGACAGTAATTTCTCCGCATTGCAAGGTGCAATTCTGAAATTTTTTGCTTTTTCCTGCTCCTCTTAGCATGATAAAGAAGATTCAAAGAGAGTGAGATGTCAGCTCCTTTCATTCAGTCAGTAGCTTCAAACATTTCTGGTATATGAATAACATGATGTTTTTCAATGGCAAAAATCAATGAATATTGTAAATGCACAAACAGTAATTTCTCCGCATTGCAAGGTGCAATTCTGAAATTTTTAGCTTTTTCCTGCTCCTCTTTGCATGATAAAGAAGATTCAAAGAGAGTGAGATGTCAGCTCCTTTCATTCAGTCAGTAGCTTCAATCATTTCTGGACGTTTTTCAATGACAAAAATCAATGAATATTGTAAATGCAGAAACAGTAATTTCTGAGCATTGCAAGGTGCAATTCTGAAATTTTTTGCTTTTTCCTGCTCCTCTTAGCATGATAAAGAAGATTCAAAGAGAGTGAGATGCCAGCTCCTTTCATTCAGTCAGTATCTTCAATCATTTCTGGACGTTTTTCAATGGCAAAAATCAATGAATATTGTAAATGCACAAACAGTAATTTCTCCGCATTGCAAGGTGCAATTCTGAAATTTTTTGCTTTTTCCTGCTCCTCTTAGCATGATAAAGAAGATTCAAAGAGAGTGAGATGCCAGCTCCTTTCATTCAGTCAGTAGCTTCAATCATTTCTGGACGTTTTTCAATGGCAAAAATCAATGAATATTGTAAATGCACAAACAGTAATTTCTCCGCATTGCAAGGTGCAATTCTGAAATTTTTTGCATTTTCCTGCTCCTCTTAGCATGATAAAGAAGATTCAAAGAGAGTGAGATGCCAGCTCCTTTCATTCAGTCAGTAGCTTCAATCATTTCTGGACGTTTTTCAATGGCAAAAATCAATGAATATTGTAAATGCACAAACAGTAATTTCTCCGCATTGCAAGGTGCAATTCTGAAATTTTTTGCTTTTTCCTGCTCCTCTTAGCATGATAAAGAAGATTCAATGAGAGTGAGATGCCAGCTCCTTTCATTCAGTCAGTAGCTTCAAACATTTCTGGTATATGAATAACATGATGTTTTTCAATGGCAAAAATCAATGAATATTGTAAATGCACAAACAGTAATTTCTCCGCATTACAAGGTGCAATTCTGAAATTTTTTGCTTTTTCCTGCTCCTCTTAGCATGATAAAGAAGATTCAAAGAGAGTGAGATGCCAGCTCCTTTCATTCAGTCAGTAGCTTCAAACATTTCTGGTATATGAATAACATGTTTTTCAATGGCAAAAATCAATGAATATTGTTAATGCACAAACAGTAATTTCTCCTCATTGCAAGGTGCAATTCTGAAATTTTTTGCTTTTTCCTGCTCCTCTTAGCATTATAAAGAAGATTCAAAGAGAGTGAGATGCCAGCTCCTTTCATTCAGTCAGTAGCTTCAATCATTTCTGGACGTTTTTCAATGGCAAAAATCAATGAATATTGTAAATGCACAAACAGTAATTTCTCCGCATTGCAAGGTGCAATTCTGAAATTTTTTGCTTTTTCCTGCTCCTCTTAGCATTATAAAGAAGATTCAAAGAGAGTGAGATGCCAGCTCCTTTCATTCAGTCAGTAGCTTCAATCATTTCTGGACGTTTTTCAATGGCAAAAATCAATGAATATTGTAAATGCACAAACAGTAATTTCTCCGCATTGCAAGGTGCAATTCTGAAATTTTTTGCTTTTTCCTGCTCCTCTTAGCATGATAAAGAAGATTCAAAGAGAGTGAGATGTCAGCTCCTTTCATTCAGTCAGTAGCTTCAAACATTTCTGGTATATGAATAACATGATGTTTTTCAATGGCAAAAATCAATGAATATTGTAAATGCACAAACAGTAATTTCTCCGCATTGCAAGGTGCAATTCTGAAATTTTTTGCTTTTTCCTGCTCCTCTTTGCATGATAAAGAAGATTCAAAGAGAGTGAGATGCCAGCTCCTTTCATTCAGTCAGTAGCTTCAATCATTTCTGGACGTTTTTCAATGGCAAAAATCAATGAATATTGTAAATGCACAAACAGTAATTTCTCCGCATTGCAAGGTGCAATTCTGAAATTTTTTGCTTTTTCCTGCTCCTCTTAGCATGATAAAGAAGATTCAAAGAGAGTGAGATGCCAGCTCCTTTCATTCAGTCAGTAGCTTCAATCATTTCTGGACGTTTTTCAATGGCAAAAATCAATGAATATTGTAAATGCACAAACAGTAATTTCTCCGCATTGCAAGGTGCAATTCTGAAATTTTTTGCTTTTTCCTGCTCCTCTTAGCATGATAAAGAAGATTCAATGAGAGTGAGATGCCAGCTCCTTTCATTCAGTCAGTAGCTTCAAACATTTCTGGTATATGAATAACATGATGTTTTTCAATGGCAAAAATCAATGAATATTGTAAATGCACAAACAGTAATTTCTCCGCATTACAAGGTGCAATTCTGAAATTTTTTGCTTTTTCCTGCTCCTCTTAGCATGATAAAGAAGATTCAAAGAGAGTGAGATGCCAGCTCCTTTCATTCAGTCAGTAGCTTCAAACATTTCTGATATATGAATAACATGTTTTTCAATGGCAAAAATCAATGAATATTGTTAATGCACAAACAGTAATTTCTCCTCATTGCAAGGTGCAATTCTGAAATTTTTTACTTTTTCCTGCTCCTCTTAGCATGATAAAGAAGATTCAAAGAGAGTGAGATGCCAGCTCTTTTCATTCAGTCAGTAGCTTCAATCATTTCTGGACGTTTTTCAATGGAAAAAATCATTGAATATTGTAAATGCACAAACAGTAATTTCTCCGCATTGCAAGGTGCAATTCTGAAATTTTTTGCTTTTTCCTGCTCCTCTTAGCATGATAAAGAAGATTCAAAGAGAGTGAGATGCCAGCTCCTTTCATTCAGTCAGTAGCTTCAAACATTTCTGGTATATGAATAACATGATGTTTTTCAATGGCAAAAAACAATGAATATTGTAAATGCACAAACAGTAATTTCTCCGCATTGCAAGGTGCAATTCTGAAATTTTTTGCTTTTTCCTGCTCCTCTTAGCATGATTAAGAAGATTCAAAGAGAGTGAGATGCCAGCTCCTTTCATTCAGTCAGTAGCTTCAATCATTTCTGGATGTTTTTCAATGGCAAAAATCAATGAATATTGTAAATGCACAAACAGTAATTTCTCCGCATTGCAAGGTGCAATTCTGAAATTTTTTGCTTTTTCCTGCTCCTCTTAGCATGATAAAGAAGATTCAAAGAGAGTTAGATGCCAGCTCCTTTCATTCAGTCAGTAGCTTCAATCATTTCTGGTATATGAAAAACATGATGTTTTTCAATGGCAAAAATCAATGAATATTGTAAATGCACAAACAGTAATTTCTCCGCATTGCAAGGTGCAATTCTGAAATTTTTTGCTTTTTCCTGCTCCTCTTAGCATGATAAAGAAGATTCAAAGAGAGTGAGATGCCAGCTCCTTTCATTCAGTCAGTAGCTTCAATCATTTCTGGACGTTTTTCAATGGCAAAAATCAATGAATATTAAAAATGCACAAACAGTAATTTCTCCGCATTGCAAGGTGCAATTCTGAAATTTTTTGCTTTTTCCTGCTCCTCTTAGCATGATAAAGAAGATTCAAAGAGAGTGAGATGCCAGCTCCTTTCATTCAGTCAGTAGCTTCAATCATTTCTGGACGTTTTTCAATGGCAAAAATCAATGAATATTGTAAATGCACAAACAGTAATTTCTCCGCATTGCAAGGTGCAATTCTGAAATTTTTTGCTTTTTCCTGCTCCTCTTAGCATGATAAAGAAGATTCAAAGAGAGTGAGATGCCAGCTCCTTTCATTCAGTCAGTAGCTTCAAACATTTCTGGTATATGAATAACATGATGTTTTTCAATGGCAAAAATCAATGAATATTGTAAATGCACAAACAGTAATTTCTCCGCATTGCAAGGTGCAATTCTGAAATTTTTTGCTTTTTCCTGCTCCTCTTAGCATGAAAAAGAAGATTCAAGAAGAGTGAGATGCCAGCTCCTTTCATTCAGTCAGTAGCTTCAATCATTTCTGGACGTTTTTCAATGGCAAAAATCAATGAATATTGTAAATGCACAGACAGTAATTTCTCCGCATTGCAAGGTGCAATTCTGAAATTTTTTGCTTTTTCCTGCTCCTCTTAGCATGATAAAGAAGATTCAAAGAGAGTGAGATGTCAGCTCCTTTCATTCAGTCAGTAGCTTCAAACATTTCTGGTATATGAATAACATGATGTTTTTCAATGGCAAAAATCAATGAATATTGTAAATGCACAAACAGTAATTTCTCCGCATTGCAAGGTGCAATTCTGAAATTTTTAGCTTTTTCCTGCTCCTCTTTGCATGATAAAGAAGATTCAAAGAGAGTGAGATGCCAGCTCCTTTCATTCAGTCAGTAGCTTCAATCATTTCTGGACGTTTTTCAATGACAAAAATCAATGAATATTGTAAATGCACAAACAGTAATTTCTCCGCATTGCAAGGTGCAATTCTGAAATTTTTTGCTTTTTCCTGCTCCTCTTAGCATGATAAAGAAGATTCAAAGAGAGTGAGATGCCAGCTCCTTTCATTCAGTCAGTAGCTTCAAACATTTCTGGTATATGAATAACATGTTTTTCAATGGCAAAAATCAATGAATATTGTTAATGCACAAACAGTAATTTCTCCTCATTGCAAGGTGCAATTCTGAAATTTTTTGCTTTTTCCTGCTCCTCTTAGCATTATAAAGAAGATTCAAAGAGAGTGAGATGCCAGCTCCTTTCATTCAGTCAGTAGCTTCAATCATTTCTGGACGTTTTTCAATGGCAAAAATCAATGAATATTGTAAATGCACAAACAGTAATTTCTCCGCATTGCAAGGTGCAATTCTGAAATTTTTTGCTTTTTCCTGCTCCTCTTAGCATTATAAAGAAGATTCAAAGAGAGTGAGATGCCAGCTCCTTTCATTCAGTCAGTAGCTTCAATCATTTCTGGACGTTTTTCAATGGCAAAAATCAATGAATATTGTAAATGCACAAACAGTAATTTCTCCGCATTGCAAGGTGCAATTCTGAAATTTTTTGCTTTTTCCTGCTCCTCTTAGCATGATAAAGAAGATTCAAAGAGAGTGAGATGTCAGCTCCTTTCATTCAATCAGTAGCTTCAAACATTTCTGGTATATGAATAACATGATGTTTTTCAATGGCAAAAATCAATGAATATTGTAAATGCACAAACAGTAATTTCTCCGCATTGCAAGGTGCAATTCTGAAATTTTTTGCTTTTTCCTGCTCCTCTTTGCATGATAAAGAAGATTCAAAGAGAGTGAGATGCCAGCTCCTTTCATTCAGTCAGTAGCTTCAATCATTTCTGGACGTTTTTCAATGGCAAAAATCAATGAATATTGTAAATGCACAAACAGTAATTTCTCCGCATTGCAAGGTGCAATTCTGAAATTTTTTGCTTTTTCCTGCTCCTCTTAGCATGATAAAGAAGATTCAAAGAGAGTGAGATGCCAGCTCCTTTCATTCAGTCAGTAGCTTCAATCATTTCTGGACGTTTTTCAATGGCAAAAATCAATGAATATTGTAAATGCACAAACAGTAATTTCTCCGCATTGCAAGGTGCAATTCTGAAATTTTTTGCTTTTTCCTGCTCCTCTTAGCATGATAAAGAAGATTCAATGAGAGTGAGATGCCAGCTCCTTTCATTCAGTCAGTAGCTTCAAACATTTCTGGTATATGAATAACATGATGTTTTTCAATGGCAAAAATCAATGAATATTGTAAATGCACAAACAGTAATTTCTCCGCATTACAAGGTGCAATTCTGAAATTTTTTGCTTTTTCCTGCTCCTCTTAGCATGATAAAGAAGATTCAAAGAGAGTGAGATGCCAGCTCCTTTCATTCAGTCAGTAGCTTCAAACATTTCTGATATATGAATAACATGTTTTTCAATGGCAAAAATCAATGAATATTGTTAATGCACAAACAGTAATTTCTCCTCATTGCAAGGTGCAATTCTGAAATTTTTTGCTTTTTCCTGCTCCTCTTAGCATGATAAATAAGATTCAAAGAGAGTGAGATGCCAGCTCCTTTCATTCAGTCAGTAGCTTCAATCATTTCTGGACGTTTTTCAATGACAAAAATCAATGAATATTGTAAATGCACAAACAGTAATTTCTCCGCATTGCAAGGTGCAATTCTGAAATTTTTTGCTTTTTCCTGCTCCTCTTAGCATGATAAAGAAGATTCAAAGAGAGTGAGATGCCAGCTCCTTTCATTCAGTCAGTAGCTTCAAACATTTCTGGTATATGAATAACATGTTTTTCAATGGCAAAAATCAATGAATATTGTTAATGCACAAACAGTAATTTCTCCTCATTGCAAGGTGCAATTCTGAAATTTTTTGCTTTTTCCTGCTCCTCTTAGCATTATAAAGAAGATTCAAAGAGAGTGAGATGCCAGCTCCTTTCATTCAGTCAGTAGCTTCAATCATTTCTGGACGTTTTTCAATGGCAAAAATCAATGAATATTGTAAATGCACAAACAGTAATTTCTCCGCATTGCAAGGTGCAATTCTGAAATTTTTTGCTTTTTCCTGCTCCTCTTAGCATTATAAAGAAGATTCAAAGAGAGTGAGATGCCAGCTCCTTTCATTCAGTCAGTAGCTTCAATCATTTCTGGACGTTTTTCAATGGCAAAAATCAATGAATATTGTAAATGCACAAACAGTAATTTCTCCGCATTGCAAGGTGCAATTCTGAAATTTTTTGCTTTTTCCTGCTCCTCTTAGCATGATAAAGAAGATTCAAAGAGAGTGAGATGCCAGCTCCTTTCATTCAGTCAGTAGCTTCAAACATTTCTGGTATATGAATAACATGATGTTTTTCAATGGCAAAAATCAATGAATATTGTAAATGCACAAACAGTAATTTCTCCGCATTGCAAGGTGCAATTCTGAAATTTTTTGCTTTTTCCTGCTCCTCTTTGCATGATAAAGAAGATTCAAAGAGAGTGAGATGCCAGCTCCTTTCATTCAGTCAGTAGCTTCAATCATTTCTGGACGTTTTTCAATGGCAAAAATCAATGAATATTGTAAATGCACAAACAGTAATTTCTCCGCATTGCAAGGTGCAATTCTGAAATTTTTTGCTTTTTCCTGCTCCTCTTAGCATGATAAAGAAGATTCAAAGAGAGTGAGATGCCAGCTCCTTTCATTCAGTCAGTAGCTTCAATCATTTCTGGACGTTTTTCAATGGCAAAAATCAATGAATATTGTAAATGCACAAACAGTAATTTCTCCGCATTGCAAGGTGCAATTCTGAAATTTTTTGCTTTTTCCTGCTCCTCTTAGCATGATAAAGAAGATTCAATGAGAGTGAGATGCCAGCTCCTTTCATTCAGTCAGTAGCTTCAAACATTTCTGGTATATGAATAACATGATGTTTTTCAATGGCAAAAATCAATGAATATTGTAAATGCACAAACAGTAATTTCTCCGCATTACAAGGTGCAATTCTGAAATTTTTTGCTTTTTCCTGCTCCTCTTAGCATGATAAAGAAGATTCAAAGAGAGTGAGATGCCAGCTCCTTTCATTCAGTCAGTAGCTTCAAACATTTCTGATATATGAATAACATGTTTTTCAATGGCAAAAATCAATGAATATTGTTAATGCACAAACAGTAATTTCTCCTCATTGCAAGGTGCAATTCTGAAATTTTTTGCTTTTTCCTGCTCCTCTTAGCATGATAAATAAGATTCAAAGAGAGTGAGATGCCAGCTCCTTTCATTCAGTCAGTAGCTTCAATCATTTCTGGACGTTTTTCAATGGCAAAAATCAATGAATATTGTAAATGCACAAACAGTAATTTCTCCGCATTGCAAGGTGCAATTCTGAAATTTTTTGCTTTTTCCTGCTCCTCTTAGCATGATAAAGAAGATTCAAAGAGAGTGAGATGCCAGCTCCTTTCATTCAGTCAGTAGCTTCAAATATTTCTGGTATATGAATAACATGATGTTTTTCAATGGCAAAAATCAATGAATATTGTAAATGCACAGACAGTAATTTCTCCGCATTGCAAGGTGCAATTCTGAAATTTTTTGCTTTTTCCTGCTCCTCTTAGCATGATAAAGAAGATTCAAAGAGAGTGAGATGCCAGCTCCTTTCATTCAGTCAGTAGCTTCAATCATTTCTGGACGTTTTTAAATGGAAAAAATCAATGAATATTGTAAATGCACAAACAGTAATTTCTCCGCATTGCAAGGTGCAATTCTGAAATTTTTTGCTTTTTCCTGCTCCTCTTAGCATGATAAAGAAGATTCAAAGAAAGTGAGATGCCAGCTCCTTTCATTCAGTCAGTAGCTTCAAACATTTCTGGTATATGAATAACATGATGTTTTTCAATGGCAAAAATCAATGAATATTGTAAATGCACAAACAGTAATTTCTCCGCATTGCAAGGTGCAATTCTGAAATTTTTTGCTTTTTCCTGCTCCTCTTAGCATGATTAAGAAGATTCAAAGAGAGTGAGATGCCAGCTCCTTTCATTCAGTCAGTAGATTCAATCATTTCTGGACGTTTTTCAATGGCAAAAATCAATGAATATTGTAAATGCACAAACAGTAATTTCTCCGCATTGCAAGGTGCAATTCTGAAATTTTTTGCTTTTTCCTGCTCCTCTTAGCATGATAAAGAAGATTCAAAGAGAGTGAGATGCCAGCTCCTTTCATTCAGTCAGTAGCTTCAAACATTTCTGGTATATGAATAACATGTTTTTCAATGGCAAAAATCAATGAATATTGTTAATGCACAAACAGTAATTTCTCCTCATTGCAAGGTGCAATTCTGAAATTTTTTGCTTTTTCCTGCTCCTCTTAGCATGATAAATAAGATTCAAAGAGAGTGAGATGCCAGCTCCTTTCATTCAGTCAGTAGCTTCAATCATTTCTGGACGTTTTTCAATGGCAAAAATCAATGAATATTGTAAATGCACAAACAGTAATTTCTCCGCATTGCAAGGTGCAATTCTGAAATTTTTTGCTTTTTCCTGCTCCTCTTAGCATGATAAAGAAGATTCAAAGAGAGTGAGATGCCAGCTCCTTTCATTCAGTCAGTAGCTTCAAACATTTCTGGTATATGAATAACATGATGTTTTTCAATGGCAAAAATCAATGAATATTGTAAATGCACAGACAGTAATTTCTCCGCATTGCAAGGTGCAATTCTGAAATTTTTTGCTTTTTCCTGCTCCTCTTAGCATGATAAAGAAGATTCAAAGAGAGTGAGATGCCAGCTCCTTTCATTCAGTCAGTAGCTTCAATCATTTCTGGACGTTTTTCAATGGAAAAAATCAATGAATATTGTAAATGCACAAACAGTAATTTCTCCGCATTGCAAGGTGCAATTCTGAAATTTTTTGCTTTTTCCTGCTCCTCTTAGCATGATAAAGAAGATTCAAAGAGAGTGATATGCCAGCTCCTTTCATTCAGTCAGTAGCTTCAAACATTTCTGGTATATGAATAACATGATGTTTTTCAATGGCAAAAATCAATGAATATTGTAAATGCACAAACAGTAATTTCTCCGCATTGCAAGGTGCAATTCTGAAATTTTTTGCTTTTTCCTGCTCCTCTTAGCATGATAAAGAAGATTCAAAGAGAGTGAGATGCCAGCTCCTTTCATTCAGTCAGTAGATTCAATCATTTCTGGACGTTTTTCAATGGCAAAAATCAATGAATATTGTAAATGCACAAACAGTAATTTCTCCGCATTGCAAGGTGCAATTCTGAAATTTTTTGCTTTTTCCTGCTCCTCTTAGCATGATAAAGAAGATTCAAAGAGAGTGAGATGTCATCTCCTTTCATTCAGTCAGTAGCTTCAAACATTTCTGGTATATGAATAACATGATGTTTTTCAATGGCAAAAATCAATGAATATTGTAAATGCACAAACAGTAATTTCTCCGCATTGCAAGGTGCAATTCTGAAATTTTTTGCTTTTTCCTGCTCCTCTTAGCATGACAAAGAAGATTCAAAGAGAGTGAGATGCCAGCTCCTTTCATTCAGTCAGTAGCTTCAATCATTTCTGGACGTTTTTCAATGGCAAAAATCAATGAATATTGTAAATGCACAAACAGTAATTTCTCCGCATTGCAAGGTGCAATTCTGAAATTTTTTGCTTTTTCCTGCTCCTCTTAGCATGATAAAGAAGATTCAAAGAGAGTGAGATGCCAGCTCCTTTCATTCAGTCAGTAGCTTCAAACATTTCTGGTATATGAATAACATGATGTTTTTCAATGGCAAAAATCAATGAATATTGTAAATGCACAGACAGTAATTTCTCCGCATTGCAAGGTGCAATTCTGAAATTTTTTGCTTTTTCCTGCTCCTCTTAGCATGATAAAGAAGATTCAAAGAGAGTGAGATGCCAGCTCCTTTCATTCAGTCAGTAGCTTCAATCATTTCTGGACGTTTTTCAATGGAAAAAATCAATGAATATTGTAAATGCACAAACAGTAATTTCTCCGCATTGCAAGGTGCAATTCTGAAATTTTTTGCTTTTTCCTGCTCCTCTTAGCATGATAAAGAAGATTCAAAGAAAGTGAGATGCCAGCTCCTTTCATTCAGTCAGTAGCTTCAAACATTTCTGGTATATGAATAACATGATGTTTTTCAATGGCAAAAATCAATGAATATTGTAAATGCACAAACAGTAATTTCTCCGCATTGCAAGGTGCAATTCTGAAATTTTTTGCTTTTTCCTGCTCCTCTTAGCATGATTAAGAAGATTCAAAGAGAGTGAGATGCCAGCTCCTTTCATTCAGTCAGTAGATTCAATCATTTCTGGACGTTTTTCAATGGCAAAAATCAATGAATATTGTAAATGCACAAACAGTAATTTCTCCGCATTGCAAGGTGCAATTCTGAAATTTTTTGCTTTTTCCTGCTCCTCTTAGCATGATAAAGAAGATTCAAAGAGAGTGAGATGCCAGCTCCTTTCATTCAGTCAGTAGCTTCAAACATTTCTGGTATATGAATAACATGTTTTTCAATGGCAAAAATCAATGAATATTGTTAATGCACAAACAGTAATTTCTCCTCATTGCAAGGTGCAATTCTGAAATTTTTTGCTTTTTCCTGCTCCTCTTAGCATGATAAATAAGATTCAAAGAGAGTGAGATGCCAGCTCCTTTCATTCAGTCAGTAGCTTCAATCATTTCTGGACGTTTTTCAATGGCAAAAATCAATGAATATTGTAAATGCACAAACAGTAATTTCTCCGCATTGCAAGGTGCAATTCTGAAATTTTTTGCTTTTTCCTGCTCCTCTTAGCATGATAAAGAAGATTCAAAGAGAGTGAGATGCCAGCTCCTTTCATTCAGTCAGTAGCTTCAAACATTTCTGGTATATGAATAACATGATGTTTTTCAATGGCAAAAATCAATGAATATTGTAAATGCACAGACAGTAATTTCTCCGCATTGCAAGGTGCAATTCTGAAATTTTTTGCTTTTTCCTGCTCCTCTTAGCATGATAAAGAAGATTCAAAGAGAGTGAGATGCCAGCTCCTTTCATTCAGTCAGTAGCTTCAATCATTTCTGGACGTTTTTCAATGGAAAAAATCAATGAATATTGTAAATGCACAAACAGTAATTTCTCCGCATTGCAAGGTGCAATTCTGAAATTTTTTGCTTTTTCCTGCTCCTCTTAGCATGATAAAGAAGATTCAAAGAGAGTGATATGCCAGCTCCTTTCATTCAGTCAGTAGCTTCAAACATTTCTGGTATATGAATAACATGATGTTTTTCAATGGCAAAAATCAATGAATATTGTAAATGCACAAACAGTAATTTCTCCGCATTGCAAGGTGCAATTCTGAAATTTTTTGCTTTTTCCTGCTCCTCTTAGCATGATAAAGAAGATTCAAAGAGAGTGAGATGCCAGCTCCTTTCATTCAGTCAGTAGATTCAATCATTTCTGGACGTTTTTCAATGGCAAAAATCAATGAATATTGTAAATGCACAAACAGTAATTTCTCCGCATTGCAAGGTGCAATTCTGAAATTTTTTGCTTTTTCCTGCTCCTCTTAGCATGATAAAGAAGATTCAAAGAGAGTGAGATGTCATCTCCTTTCATTCAGTCAGTAGCTTCAAACATTTCTGGTATATGAATAACATGATGTTTTTCAATGGCAAAAATCAATGAATATTGTAAATGCACAAACAGTAATTTCTCCGCATTGCAAGGTGCAATTCTGAAATTTTTTGCTTTTTCCTGCTCCTCTTAGCATGACAAAGAAGATTCAAAGAGAGTGAGATGCCAGCTCCTTTCATTCAGTCAGTAGCTTCAATCATTTCTGGACGTTTTTCAATGGCAAAAATCAATGAATATTGTAAATGCACAAACAGTAATTTCTCCGCATTGCAAGGTGCAATTCTGAAATTTTTTGCTTTTTCCTGCTCCTCTTAGCATGATAAAGAAGATTCAAAGAGAGTGAGATGCCAGCTTATTTCATTCAGTCAGTAGCTTCAAACATTTCTGGTATATGAATAACATGATGTTTTTCAATGGCAAAAATCAATGAATATTGTAAATGCACAAACAGTAATTTCTCCGCATTACAAGGTGCAATTCTGAAATTTTTTGCTTTTTCCTGCTCCTCTTAGCATGATAAAGAAGATTCAAAGAGAGTGAGATGCCAGCTCCTTTCATTCAGTCAGTAGCTTCAATCATTTCTGGACGTTTTTCAATGGCAAAAATCAATGAATATTGTAAATGCACAAACAGTAATTTCTCCGCATTGCAAGGTGCAATTCTGAAATTTTTTGCTTTTTCCTGCTCCTCTTAGCATGATAAAGAAGATTCAAAGAGAGTGAGATGCCAGCTCCTTTCATTCAGTCAGTAGCTTCAAACATTTCTGGTATATGAATAACATGTTTTTCAATGGCAAAAATCAATGAATATTGTTAATGCACAAACAGTAATTTCTCCTCATTGCAAGGTGCAATTCTGAAATTTTTTGCTTTTTCCTGCTCCTCTTAGCATGATAAATAAGATTCAAAGAGAGTGAGATGCCAGCTCCTTTCATTCAGTCAGTAGCTTCAATCATTTCTGGACGTTTTTCAATGGCAAAAATCAATGAATATTGTAAATGCACAAACAGTAATTTCTCCGCATTGCAAGGTGCAATTCTGAAATTTTTTGCTTTTTCCTGCTCCTCTTAGCATGATAAAGAAGATTCAAAGAGAGTGAGATGCCAGCTCCTTTCATTCAGTCAGTAGCTTCAAACATTTCTGGTATATGAATAACATGATGTTTTTCAATGGCAAAAATCAATGAATATTGTAAATGCACAAACAGTAATTTCTCCGCATTGCAAGGTGCAATTCTGAAATTTTTTGCTTTTTCCTGCTCCTCTTAGCATGATAAAGAAGATTCAAAGAGAGTGAGATGCCAGCTCCTTTCATTCAGTCAGTAGATTCAATCATTTCTGGACGTTTTTCAATGGCAAAAATCAATGAATATTGTAAATGCACAAACAGTAATTTCTCCGCATTGCAAGGTGCAATTCTGAAATTTTTTGCTTTTTCCTGCTCCTCTTAGCATGATAAAGAAGATTCAAAGAGAGTGAGATGTCATCTCCTTTCATTCAGTCAGTAGCTTCAAACATTTCTGGTATATGAATAACATGATGTTTTTCAATGGCAAAAATCAATGAATATTGTAAATGCACAAACAGTAATTTCTCCGCATTGCAAGGTGCAATTCTGAAATTTTTTGCTTTTTCCTGCTCCTCTTAGCATGATAAAGAAGATTCAAAGAGAGTGAGATGCCAGCTCCTTTCATTCAGTCAGTAGCTTCAATCATTTCTGGACGTTTTTCAATGGCAAAAATCAATGAATATTGTAAATGCACAAACAGTAATTTCTCCGCATTGCAAGGTGCAATTCTGAAATTTTTTTGCTTTTTCCTGCTCCTCTTAACATGATAAAGAAGATTCAAAGAGAGTGAGATGCCAGCTCCTTTCATTCAGTCAGTAGCTTCAATCATTTCTGGACGTTTTTCAATGGCAAAAATCAATGAATATTGTAAATGCACAAACAGTAATTTCTCCGCATTGCAAGGTGCAATTCTGAAATTTTTTGCTTTTTCCTGCTCCTCTTAGCATGATAAAGAAAATTCACAGAGAGTGAGATGCCAGCTCCTTTCATTCAGTCAGTAGCTTCAAACATTTCTGGTATATGAATAACATGATGTTTTTCAATGGCAAAAATCAATGAATATTGTAAATGCACAAACAGTAATTTCTCCGCATTGCAAGGTGCAATTCTGAAATTTTTTGCTTTTTCCTGCTCCTCTTAGCATGATAAAGAAGATTCAAAGAGTGAGATGCCAGCTCCTTTCATTCAGTCAGTAGCTTCAATCATTTCTGGACGTTTTTCAATGGCAAAAATCAATGAATATTGTAAATACACAAACAGTAATTTCTCCGCATTGCAAGGTGCAATTCTGAAATTTTTTGCTTTTTCCTGCTCCTCTTAGCATGATAAAGAAGATTCAAAGAGAGTGAGATGCCAGCTCCTTTCATTCAGTCAGTAGCTTCAATCATTTCTGGAAGTTTTTCAATGGCAAAAATCAATGAATATTGTAAATGCACAAACAGTAATTTCTCCGCATTGCAAGGTGCAATTCTGAAATTTTTTGCTTTTTCCTGCTCCTCTTAGCATGATAAAGAAAATTCAAAGAGAGTGAGATGCCAGCTCCTTTCATTCAGTCAGTAGCTTCAAACATTTCTGGTATATGAATAACATGATGTTTTTCAATGGCAAAAATCAATGAATATTGTAAATGCACAAACAGTAATTTCTACGCATTGCAAGGTGCAATTCTGAAATTTTTTGCTTTTTCCTGCTCCTCATAGCATGATAAAGAATATTCAAAGAGAGTGAGATGCCAGCTCCTTTCATTCAGTCAGTAGCTTCAATCATTTGTGGATGTTTTTCAATGGCAAAAATCAATGAATATTGTAAATGCACAAACAGTAATTTCTCCGCATTGCAAGGTGCAATTCTGAAATTTTTTGCTTTTTCCTGCTCCTCTTAGCATGATAAAGAAGATTCAAAGAGAGTGAGATGCCAGCTCCTTTCATTCAGTCAGTAGCTTCAAACATTTCTGGTATATGAATAACATGATGTTTTTCAATGGCAAAAATCAATGAATATTGTAAATGCACAAACAGTAATTTCTCCGCATTGCAAGGTGCAATTCTGAAATTTTTTTGCTTTTTCCTGCTCCTCTTAGCATGATAAAGAAGATTCAAAGAGAGTGAGATGCCAGCTCCTTTCATTCAGTCAGTAGCTTCAATCATTTCTGGACGTTTTTCAATGGCAAAAATCAATGAATATTGTAAATGCACAAACAGTAATTTCTCCGCATTGCAAGGTGCAATTCTGAAATTTTTTGCTTTTTCCTGCTCCTCTTAGCATGATAAAGAAGATTCAAAGAGAGTGAGATGCCAGCTCCTTTCATTCAGTCAGTAGCTTCAAACATTTCTGGTATATGAATAACATGATGTTTTTCAATGGAAAAAATCAATGAATATTGTAAATGCACAAACAGTAATTTCTCCACATTGCAAGGTGCAATTCTGAAATTTTTTGCTTTTTCCTGCTCCTCTTAGCATGATAAAGAAGATTCAAAGAGAGTGAGATGCCAGCTCCTTTCATTCAGTCAGTAGCTTCAATCATTTCTGGACGTTTTTCAATGGCAAAAATCAATGAATATTGTAAATGCACAAACAGTAATTTCTCCGCATTGCAAGGTGCAATTCTGAAATTTTTTGCTTTTTCCTGCTCCTCTTAGCATGATAAAGAAGATTCAAAGAGAGTGAGATGCCAGCTCCTTTCATTCAGTCAGTAGCTTCAAACATTTCTGGTATATGAATAACATGATGTTTTTCAATGGCAAAAATCAATGAATATTGTAAATGCACAAACAGTAATTTCTCCGCATTGCAAGGTGCAATAATGAAATTTTTTGCTTTTTCCTGCTCCTCTTAGCATGATAAAGAAGATTCAAAGAGAGTGAGATGCCAGCTCCTTTCATTCAGTCAGTAGCTTCAATCATTTCTGGACATTTTTCAATGGCAAAAATCAATGAATATTGTAAATGCACAAACAGTAATTTCTCCGCATTGCAAGGTGCAATTCTGAAATTTTTTGCTTTTTCCTGCTCCTCTTAGCATGATAAAGAAGATTCAAAGAGAGTGAGATGCCAGCTCCTTTCATTCAGTCAGTAGCTTCAAACATTTCTGGTATATGAATAACATGATGTTTTTCAATGGCAAAAATCAATGAATATTGTAAATGCACAAACAGTAATTTCTCCGCATTGCAAGGTGCAATTCTGAAATTTTTTGCTTTTTCCTGCTCCTCTTAGCATGATAAAGAAGATTCAAAGAGAGTGAGATGCCAGCTCCTTTCATTCAGTCAGTAGCTTCAATCATTTCTGGACGTTTTTCAATGGCAAAAATCAATGAATATTGTAAATGCACAAACAGTAATTTCTCCGCATTGCAAGGTGCAATTCTGAAATTTTTTGCTTTTTCCTGCTCCTCTTAGCATGATAAAGAAGATTCAAAGAGAGTGAGATGCCAGCTCCTTTCATTCAGTCAGTAACTTCAAACATTTCTGGTATATGAATAACATGATGTTTTTCAATGGCAAAAATCAATGAATATTGTAAATGCACAAACAGTAATTTCTCCGCATTGCAAGGTGCAATAATGAAATTTTTTGCTTTTTCCTGCTCCTCTTAGCATGATAAAGAAGATTCAAAGAGAGTGAGATGCCAGCTCCTTTCATTCAGTCAGTAGCTTCAATCATTTCTGGACGTTTTTCAATGGCAAAAATCAATGAATATTGTAAATGCACAAACAGTAATTTATCCGCATTGCAAGGTGCAATTCTGAAATTTTTTGCTTTTTCCTGCTCCTCTTAGCATGATAAAGAAGATTCAAAGAGAGTGAGATGCCAGCTCCTTTCATTCAGTCAGTAGCTTCAATCATTTCTGGACGTTTTTCAATGGCAAAAATCAATGAATATTGTAAATGCACAAACAGTAATTTCTCCGCATTGCAAGGTGCAATTCTGAAATTTTTTGCTTTTTCCTGCTCCTCTTAGCATGATAAAGAAAATTCACAGAGAGTGAGATGCCAGCTCCTTTCATTCAGTCAGTAGCTTCAAACATTTCTGGTATATGAATAACATGATGTTTTTCAATGGCAAAAATCAATGAATATTGTAAATGCACAAACAGTAATTTCTCCGCATTGCAAGGTGCAATTCTGAAATTTTTTGCTTTTTCCTGCTCCTCTTAGCATGATAAAGAAGATTCAAAGAGTGAGATGCCAGCTCCTTTCATTCAGTCAGTAGCTTCAATCATTTCTGGACGTTTTTCAATGGCAAAAATCAATGAATATTGTAAATACACAAACAGTAATTTCTCCGCATTGCAAGGTGCAATTCTGAAATTTTTTGCTTTTTCCTGCTCCTCTTAGCATGATAAAGAAGATTCAAAGAGAGTGAGATGCCAGCTCCTTTCATTCAGTCAGTAGCTTCAATCATTTCTGGAAGTTTTTCAAAGGCAAAAATCAATGAATATTGTAAATGCACAAACAGTAATTTCTCCGCATTGCAAGGTGCAATTCTGAAATTTTTTGCTTTTTCCTGCTCCTCTTAGCATGATAAAGAAAATTCAAAGAGAGTGAGATGCCAGCTCCTTTCATTCAGTCAGTAGCTTCAAACATTTCTGGTATATGAATAACATGATGTTTTTCAATGGCAAAAATCAATGAATATTGTAAATGCACAAACAGTAATTTCTACGCATTGCAAGGTGCAATTCTGAAATTTTTTGCTTTTTCCTGCTCCTCATAGCATGATAAAGAATATTCAAAGAGAGTGAGATGCCAGCTCCTTTCATTCAGTCAGTAGCTTCAATCATTTCTGGATGTTTTTCAATGGCAAAAATCAATGAATATTGTAAATGCACAAACAGTAATTTCTCCGCATTGCAAGGTGCAATTCTGAAATTTTTTGCTTTTTCCTGCTCCTCTTAGCATGGTAAAGAAGATTCAAAGAGAGTGAGATGCCAGCTCCTTTCATTCAGTCAGTAGCTTCAAACATTTCTGGTATATGAATAACATGATGTTTTTCAATGGCAAAAATCAATGAATATTGTAAATGCACAAACAGTAATTTCTCCGCATTGCAAGGTGCAATTCTGAAATTTTTTGCTTTTTCCTGCTCCTCTTAGCATGATAAAGAAGATTCAAAGAGAGTGAGATGCCAGCTCCTTTCATTCAGTCAGTAGCTTCAATCATTTCTGGACGTTTTTCAATGGCAAAAATCAATGAATATTGTAAATGCACAAACAGTAATTTCTCCGCATTGCAAGGTGCAATTCTGAAATTTTTTGCTTTTTCCTGCTCCTCTTAGCATGATAAAGAAGATTCAAAGAGAGTGAGATGCCAGCTCCTTTCATTCAGTCAGTAGCTTCAAACATTTCTGGTATATGAATAACATGATGTTTTTCAATGGCAAAAATCAATGAATATTGTAAATGCACAAACAGTAATTTCTCCGCATTGCAAGGTGCAATTCTGAAATTTTTTGCTTTTTCCTGCTCCTCTTAGCATGATAAAGAAGATTCAAAGAGAGTGAGATGCCAGCTCCTTTCATTCAGTCAGTAGCTTCAATCATTTCTGGACGTTTTTCAATGGCAAAAATCAATGAATATTGTAAATGCACAAACAGTAATTTCTCCGCATTGCAAGGTGCAATTCTGAAATTTTTTGCTTTTTCCTGCTCCTCTTAGCATGATAAAGAAGTTTCAAAGAGAGTGAGATGCCAGCTCCTTTCATTCAGTCAGTAGCTTCAAACATTTCTGGTATATGAATAACATGATGTTTTTCAATGGCAAAAATCAATGAATATTGTAAATGCACAAACAGTAATTTCTCCGCATTGCAAGGTGCAATAATGAAATTTTTTGCTTTTTCCTGCTCCTCTTAGCATGATAAAGAAGATTCAAAGAGAGTGAGATGCCAGCTCCTTTCATTCAGTCAGTAGCTTCAATCATTTCTGGACGTTTTTCAATGGCAAAAATCAATGAATATTGTAAATGCACAAACAGTAATTTCTCCGCATTGCAAGGTGCAATTCTGAAATTTTTTGCTTTTTCCTGCTCCTCTTAGCATGATAAAGAAGATTCAAAGAGAGTGAGATGCCAGCTCCTTTCATTCAGTCAGTAGCTTCAAACATTTCTGGTATATGAATAACATGATGTTTTTCAATGGCAAAAATCAATGAATATTGTAAATGCACAAACAGTAATTTCTCCGCATTGCAAGGTGCAATTCTGAAATTTTTTGCTTTTTCCTGCTCCTCTTAGCATGATAAAGAAGATTCAAAGAGAGTGAGATGCCAGCTCCTTTCATTCAGTCAGTAGCTTTAATCATTTCTGGACGTTTTTCAATGGCAAAAATCAATGAATATGGTAAATGCACAAACAGTAATTTCTCCGCATTGCAAGGTGCAATTCTGAAATTTTTTGCTTTTTCCTGCTCCTCTTAGCATGATAAAGAAGATTCAAAGAGAGTGAGATGCCAGCTCCTTTCATTCAGTCAGTAGCTTCAAACATTTCTGGTATATGAATAACATGATGTTTTTCAATGGCAAAAATCAATGAATATTGTAAATGCACAAACAGTAATTTCTCCGCATTGCAAGGTGCAATAATGAAATTTTTTGCTTTTTCCTGCTCCTCTTAGCATGACAAAGAAGATTCAAAGAGAGTGAGATGCCAGCTCCTTTCATTCAGTCAGTAGCTTCAATCATTTCTGGACGTTTTTCAATGGCAAAAATCAATGAATATTGTAAATGCACAAACAGTAATTTCTCCGCATTGCAAGGTGCAATTCTGAAATTTTTTGCTTTTTCCTGCTCCTCTTAGCATGATAAAGAAGATTCAAAGAGAGTGAGATGCCAGCTCCTTTCATTCAGTCAGTAGCTTCAAACATTTCTGGTATATGAATAACATGATGTTTTTCAATGGCAAAAATCAATGAATATTGTAAATGCACAAACAGTAATTTCTCCGCATTACAAGGTGCAATTCTGAAATTTTTTCCTTTTTCCTGCTCCTCTTAGCATGATAAAGAAGATTCAAAGAGAGTGAGATGCCAGCTCCTTTCATTCAGTCAGTAGCTTCAATCATTTCTGGACGTTTTTCAATGGCAAAAATCAATGAATATTGTAAATGCACAAACAGTAATTTCTCCGCATTGCAAGGTGCAATTCTGAAATTTTTTGCTTTTTCCTGCTCCTCTTAGCATGATAAAGAAGATTCAAAGAGAGTGAGATGCCAGCTCCTTTCATTCAGTCAGTAGCTTCAAACATTTCTGGTATATGAATAACATGTTTTTCAATGGCAAAAATCAATGAATATTGTTAATGCACAAACAGTAATTTCTCCTCATTGCAAGGTGCAATTCTGAAATTTTTTGCTTTTTCCTGCTCCTCTTAGCATGATAAATAAGATTCAAAGAGAGTGAGATGCCAGCTCCTTTCATTCAGTCAGTAGCTTCAATCATTTCTGGACGTTTTTCAATGGCAAAAATCAATGAATATTGTAAATGCACAAACAGTAATTTCTCCGCATTGCAAGGTGCAATTCTGAAATTTTTTGCTTTTTCCTGCTCCTCTTAGCATGATAAAGAAGATTCAAAGAGAGTGAGATGCCAGCTCCTTTCATTCAGTCAGTAGCTTCAAACATTTCTGGTATATGAATAACATGATGTTTTTCAATGGCAAAAATCAATGAATATTGTAAATGCACAGACAGTAATTTCTCCGCATTGCAAGGTGCAATTCTGAAATTTTTTGCTTTTTCCTGCTCCTCTTAGCATGATAAAGAAGATTCAAAGAGAGTGAGATGCCAGCTCCTTTCATTCAGTCAGTAGATTCAATCATTTCTGGACGTTTTTCAATGGCAAAAATCAATGAATATTGTAAATGCACAAACAGTAATTTCTCCGCATTGCAAGGTGCAATTCTGAAATTTTTTGCTTTTTCCTGCTCCTCTTAGCATGATAAAGAAGATTCAAAGAGAGTGAGATGTCATCTCCTTTCATTCAGTCAGTAGCTTCAAACATTTCTGGTATATGAATAACATGATGTTTTTCAATGGCAAAAATCAATGAATATTGTAAATGCACAAACAGTAATTTCTCCGCATTGCAAGGTGCAATTCTGAAATTTTTTGCTTTTTCCTGCTCCTCTTAGCATGATAAAGAAGATTCAAAGAGAGTGAGATGCCAGCTCCTTTCATTCAGTCAGTAGCTTCAATCATTTCTGGACGTTTTTCAATGGCAAAAATCAATGAATATTGTAAATGCACAAACAGTAATTTCTCCGCATTGCAAGGTGCAATTCTGAAATTTTTTTGCTTTTTCCTGCTCCTCTTAACATGATAAAGAAGATTCAAAGAGAGTGAGATGCCAGCTCCTTTCATTCAGTCAGTAGCTTCAATCATTTCTGGACGTTTTTCAATGGCAAAAATCAATGAATATTGTAAATGCACAAACAGTAATTTCTCCGCATTGCAAGGTGCAATTCTGAAATTTTTTGCTTTTTCCTGCTCCTCTTAGCATGATAAAGAAAATTCACAGAGAGTGAGATGCCAGCTCCTTTCATTCAGTCAGTAGCTTCAAACATTTCTGGTATATGAATAACATGATGTTTTTCAATGGCAAAAATCAATGAATATTGTAAATGCACAAACAGTAATTTCTCCGCATTGCAAGGTGCAATTCTGAAATTTTTTGCTTTTTCCTGCTCCTCTTAGCATGATAAAGAAGATTCAAAGAGTGAGATGCCAGCTCCTTTCATTCAGTCAGTAGCTTCAATCATTTCTGGACGTTTTTCAATGGCAAAAATCAATGAATATTGTAAATACACAAACAGTAATTTCTCCGCATTGCAAGGTGCAATTCTGAAATTTTTTGCTTTTTCCTGCTCCTCTTAGCATGATAAAGAAGATTCAAAGAGAGTGAGATGCCAGCTCCTTTCATTCAGTCAGTAGCTTCAATCATTTCTGGAAGTTTTTCAATGGCAAAAATCAATGAATATTGTAAATGCACAAACAGTAATTTCTCCGCATTGCAAGGTGCAATTCTGAAATTTTTTGCTTTTTCCTGCTCCTCTTAGCATGATAAAGAAAATTCAAAGAGAGTGAGATGCCAGCTCCTTTCATTCAGTCAGTAGCTTCAAACATTTCTGGTATATGAATAACATGATGTTTTTCAAAGGCAAAAATCAATGAATATTGTAAATGCACAAACAGTAATTTCTACGCATTGCAAGGTGCAATTCTGAAATTTTTTGCTTTTTCCTGCTCCTCATAGCATGATAAAGAATATTCAAAGAGAGTGAGATGCCAGCTCCTTTCATTCAGTCAGTAGCTTCAATCATTTCTGGATGTTTTTCAATGGCAAAAATCAATGAATATTGTAAATGCACAAACAGTAATTTCTCCGCATTGCAAGGTGCAATTCTGAAATTTTTTGCTTTTTCCTGCTCCTCTTAGCATGATAAAGAAGATTCAAAGAGAGTGAGATGCCAGCTCCTTTCATTCAGTCAGTAGCTTCAAACGTTTCTGGTATATGAATAACATGATGTTTTTCAATGGCAAAAATCAATGAATATTGTAAATGCACAAACAGTAATTTCTCCGCATTGCAAGGTGCAATTCTGAAATTTTTTTGCTTTTTCCTGCTCCTCTTAGCATGATAAAGAAGATTCAAAGAGAGTGAGATGCCAGCTCCTTTCATTCAGTCAGTAGCTTCAATCATTTCTGGACGTTTTTCAATGGCAAAAATCAATGAATATTGTAAATGCACAAACAGTAATTTCTCCGCATTGCAAGGTGCAATTCTGAAATTTTTTGCTTTTTCCTGCTCCTCTTAGCATGATAAAGAAGATTCAAAGAGAGTGAGATGCCAGCTCCTTTCATTCAGTCAGTAGCTTCAAACATTTCTGGTATATGAATAACATGATGTTTTTCAATGGAAAAAATCAATGAATATTGTAAATGCACAAACAGTAATTTCTCCACATTGCAAGGTGCAATTCTGAAATTATTTGCTTTTTCCTGCTCCTCTTAGCATGATAAAGAAGATTCAAAGAGAGTGAGATGCCAGCTCCTTTCATTCAGTCAGTAGCTTCAATCATTTCTGGACGTTTTTCAATGGCAAAAATCAATGAATATTGTAAATGCACAAACAGTAATTTCTCCGCATTGCAAGGTGCAATTCTGAAATTTTTTGCTTTTTCCTGCTCCTCTTAGCATGATAAAGAAGATTCAAAGAGAGTGAGATGCCAGCTCCTTTCATTCAGTCAGTAGCTTCAAACATTTCTGGTATATGAATAACATGATGTTTTTCAATGGCAAAAATCAATGAATATTGTAAATGCACAAACAGTAATTTCTCCGCATTGCAAGGTGCAATAATGAAATTTTTTGCTTTTTCCTGCTCCTCTTAGCATGATAAAGAAGATTCAAAGAGAGTGAGATGCCAGCTCCTTTCATTCAGTCAGTAGCTTCAATCATTTCTGGACATTTTTCAATGGCAAAAATCAATGAATATTGTAAATGCACAAACAGTAATTTCTCCGCATTGCAAGGTGCAATTCTGAAATTTTTTGCTTTTTCCTGCTCCTCTTAGCATGATAAAGAAGATTCAAAGAGAGTGAGATGCCAACTCCTTTCATTCAGTCAGTAGCTTCAAACATTTCTGGTATATGAATAACATGATGTTTTTCAATGGCAAAAATCAATGAATATTGTAAATGCACAAACAGTAATTTCTCCGCATTGCAAGGTGCAATTCTGAAATTTTTTGCTTTTTCCTGCTCCTCTTAGCATGATAAAGAAGATTCAAAGAGAGTGAGATGCCAGCTCCTTTCATTCAGTCAGTAGCTTCAATCATTTCTGGACGTTTTTCAATGGCAAAAATCAATGAATATTGTAAATGCACAAACAGTAATTTCTCCGCATTGCAAGGTGCAATTCTGAAATTTTTTGCTTTTTCCTGCTCCTCTTAGCATGATAAAGAAGATTCAAAGAGAGTGAGATGCCAGCTCCTTTCATTCAGTCAGTAGCTTCAAACATTTCTGGTATATGAATAACATGATGTTTTTCAATGGCAAAAATCAATGAATATTGTAAATGCACAAACAGTAATTTCTCCGCATTGCAAGGTGCAATAATGAAATTTTTTGCTTTTTCCTGCTCCTCTTAGCATGATAAAGAAGATTCAAAGAGAGTGAGATGCCAGCTCCTTTCATTCAGTCAGTAGCTTCAATCATTTCTGGACGTTTTTCAATGGCAAAAATCAATGAATATTGTAAATGCACAAACAGTAATTTATCCGCATTGCAAGGTGCAATTCTGAAATTTTTTGCTTTTTCCTGCTCCTCTTAGCATGATAAAGAAGATTCAAAGAGAGTGAGATGCCAGCTCCTTTCATTCAGTCAGTAGCTTCAATCATTTCTGGACGTTTTTCAATGGCAAAAATCAATGAATATTGTAAATGCACAAACAGTAATTTCTCCGCATTGCAAGGTGCAATTCTGAAATTTTTTGCTTTTTCCTGCTCCTCTTAGCATGATAAAGAAAATTCACAGAGAGTGAGATGCCAGCTCCTTTCATTCAGTCAGTAGCTTCAAACATTTCTGGTATATGAATAACATGATGTTTTTCAATGGCAAAAATCAATGAATATTGTAAATGCACAAACAGTAATTTCTCCGCATTGCAAGGTGCAATTCTGAAATTTTTTGCTTTTTCCTGCTCCTCTTAGCATGATAAAGAAGATTCAAAGAGTGAGATGCCAGCTCCTTTCATTCAGTCAGTAGCTTCAATCATTTCTGGACGTTTTTCAATGGCAAAAATCAATGAATATTGTAAATACACAAACAGTAATTTCTCCGCATTGCAAGGTGCAATTCTGAAATTTTTTGCTTTTTCCTGCTCCTCTTAGCATGATAAAGAAGATTCAAAGAGAGTGAGATGCCAGCTCCTTTCATTCAGTCAGTAGCTTCAATCATTTCTGGAAGTTTTTCAATGGCAAAAATCAATGAATATTGTAAATGCACAAACAGTAATTTCTCCGCATTGCAAGGTGCAATTCTGAAATTTTTTGCTTTTTCCTGCTCCTCTTAGCATGATAAAGAAAATTCAAAGAGAGTGAGATGCCAGCTCCTTTCATTCAGTCAGTAGCTTCAAACATTTCTGGTATATGAATAACATGATGTTTTTCAATGGCAAAAATCAATGAATATTGTAAATGCACAAACAGTAATTTCTACGCATTGCAAGGTGCAATTCTGAAATTTTTTGCTTTTTCCTGCTCCTCATAGCATGATAAAGAATATTCAAAGAGAGTGAGATGCCAGCTCCTTTCATTCAGTCAGTAGCTTCAATCATTTCTGGATGTTTTTCAATGGCAAAAATCAATGAATATTGTAAATGCACAAACAGTAATTTCTCCGCATTGCAAGGTGCAATTCTGAAATTTTTTGCTTTTTCCTGCTCCTCTTAGCATGATAAAGAAGATTCAAAGAGAGTGAGATGCCAGCTCCTTTCATTCAGTCAGTAGCTTCAAACATTTCTGGTATATGAATAACATGATGTTTTTCAATGGCAAAAATCAATGAATATTGTAAATGCACAAACAGTAATTTCTCCGCATTGCAAGGTGCAATTCTGAAATTTTTTGCTTTTTCCTGCTCCTCTTAGCATGATAAAGAAGATTCAAAGAGAGTGAGATGCCAGCTCCTTTCATTCAGTCAGTAGCTTCAATCATTTCTGGACATTTTTCAATGGCAAAAATCAATGAATATTGTAAATGCACAAACAGTAATTTCTCCGCATTGCAAGGTGCAATTCTGAAATTTTTTGCTTTTTCCTGCTCCTCTTAGCATGATAAAGAAGTTTCAAAGAGAGTGAGATGCCAGCTCCTTTCATTCAGTCAGTAGCTTCAAACATTTCTGGTATATGAATAACATGATGTTTTTCAATGGCAAAAATCAATGAATATTGTAAATGCACAAACAGTAATTTCTCCGCATTGCAAGGTGCAATAATGAAATTTTTTGCTTTTTCCTGCTCCTCTTAGCATGATAAAGAAGATTCAAAGAGAGTGAGATGCCAGCTCCTTTCATTCAGTCAGTAGCTTCAATCATTTCTGGACGTTTTTCAATGGCAAAAATCAATGAATATTGTAAATGCACAAACAGTAATTTCTCCGCATTGCAAGGTGCAATTCTGAAATTTTTTGCTTTTTCCTGCTCCTCTTAGCATGATAAAGAAGATTCAAAGAGAGTGAGATGCCAGCTCCTTTCATTCAGTCAGTAGCTTCAAACATTTCTGGTATATGAATAACATGATGTTTTTCAATGGCAAAAATCAATGAATATTGTAAATGCACAAACAGTAATTTCTCCGCATTGCAAGGTGCAATTCTGAAATTTTTTGCTTTTTCCTGCTCCTCTTAGCATGATAAAGAAGATTCAAAGAGAGTGAGATGCCAGCTCCTTTCATTCAGTCAGTAGCTTTAATCATTTCTGGACGTTTTTCAATGGCAAAAATCAATGAATATGGTAAATGCACAAACAGTAATTTCTCCGCATTGCAAGGTGCAATTCTGAAATTTTTTGCTTTTTCCTGCTCCTCTTAGCATGATAAAGAAGATTCAAAGAGAGTGAGATGCCAGCTCCTTTCATTCAGTCAGTAGCTTCAAACATTTCTGGTATATGAATAACATGATGTTTTTCAATGGCAAAAATCAATGAATATTGTAAATGCACAAACAGTAATTTCTCCGCATTGCAAGGTGCAATAATGAAATTTTTTGCTTTTTCCTGCTCCTCTTAGCATGATAAAGAAGATTCAAAGAGAGTGAGATGCCAGCTCCTTTCATTCAGTCAGTAGCTTCAATCATTTCTGGACGTTTTTCAATGGCAAAAATCAATGAATATTGTAAATGCACAAACAGTAATTTCTCCGCATTGCAAGGTGCAATTCTGAAATTTTTTGCTTTTTCCTGCTCCTCTTAGCATGATAAAGAAGATTCAAAGAGAGTGAGATGCCAGCTCCTTTCATTCAGTCAGTAGCTTCAATCATTTCTGGACGTTTTTCAATGGCAAAAATCAATGAATATTGTAAATGCACAAACAGTAATTTCTCCGCATTGCAAGGTGCAATTCTGAAATTTTTTCTTTTTCCTGCTCCTCTTAGCATGATAAAGAAGATTCAAAGAGAGTGAGATGCCAGCTCCTTTCATTCAGTCAGTAGCTTCAAACATTTCTGGTATATGAATAACATGATGTTTTTCAATGACAAAAATCAATGAATATTGTAAATGCACAAACAGTAATTTCTCCGCATTGCAAGGTGCAATTCTGAAATGTTTTGCTTTTTCCTGCTCCTCTTAGCATGATAAAGAAGATTCAAAGAGAGTGAGATGCCAGCTCCTTTCATTCAGTCAGTAGCTTCAAACATTTCTGGTATATGAATAACATGATGTTTTTCAATGGCAAAAATCAATGAATATTGTAAATGCACAAACAGTAATTTCTCCGCATTGCAAGGTGCAATTCTGAAATTTTTTGCTTTTTCCTGCTCCTCTTAGCATGATAAAGAAGATTCAAAGAGAGTGAGATGCCAGCTCCTTTCATTCAGTCAGTAGCTTCAAACATTTCTGGTATATGAATAACATGATGTTTTTCAATGGCAAAAATCAATGAATATTGTAAATGCACAAACTGTAATTTCTCCGCATTGCAAGGTGCAATTCTGAAATTTTTTGCTTTTTCCTGCTCCTCTTAGCATGATAAAGAAGATTCAAAGAGAGTGAGATGCCAGCTCCTTTCATTCAGTCAGTAGCTTCAATCATTTCTGGATGTTTTTCAATGGCAAAAATCAATGAATATTGTAAATGCACAAACAGTAATTTCTCCGCATTGCAAGGTGCAATTCTGAAATTTTTTGCTTTTTCCTACTCCTCTTAGCATGATAAAGAAGATTCAAAGAGAGTGAGATGCCAGCTCCTTTCATTCAGTCAGTAGCTTCAAACATTTCTGGTATATGAATAACATGATGTTTTTCAATGGCAAAAATCAATGAATATTGTAAATGCACAAACAGTAATTTCTCCGCATTGCAAGGTGCAATTCTGAAATTTTTTGCTTTTTCCTGCTCCTCTTAGCATGATAAAGAAGATTCAAAGAGAGTAAGATGCCAGCTCCTTTCATTCAGTCAGTAGCTTCAATCATTTCTGGACGTTTTTCAATGGCAAAAATCAATGAATATTGTAAATGCACAAACAGTAATTTCTCCGCATTGCAAGGTGCAATTCTGAAATTTTTTGCTTTTTCCTGCTCCTCTTAGCATGATAAAGAAGATTCAAAGAGAGTGAGATGCCAGCTCCTTTCATTCAGTCAGTATCTTCAAACATTTCTGGTATATGAATAACATGATGTTTTTCAATGGCAAAAATCAATGAATATTGTAAATGCACAAACAGTAATTTCTCCGCATTGCAAGGTGCAATTCTGAAATTTTTTGCTTTTTCCTGCTCCTCTTAGCATGATAAAGAAGATTCAAAGAGAGTGAGATGCCAGCTCCTTTCATTCAGTCAGTAGCTTCAATCATTTCTGGACGTTTTTCAATGGCAAAAATCAATGAATATTGTAAATGCACAAACAGTAATTTCTCCGCATTGCAAGGTGCAATTCTGAAATTTTTTGCTTTTTCCTGCTCCTCTTAGCATGATAAAGAAGATTCAAAGAGAGTGAGATGCCAGCTCCTTTCATTCAGTCAGTAGCTTCAAACATTTCTGGTATATGAATAACATGATGTTTTTCATTGGCAAAAATCAATGAATATTGTAAATGCACAAACAGTAATTTCTCCGCATTGCAAGGTGCAATAATGAAATTTTTTGCTTTTTCCTGCTCCTCTTAGCATGATAAAGAAGATTCAAAGAGAGTGAGATGCCAGCTCCTTTCATTCAGTCAGTAGCTTCAATCATTTCTGGACGTTTTTCAATGGCAAAAATCAATGAATATTGTAAATGCACAAACAGTAATTTCTCCGCATTGCAAGGTGCAATTCTGAAATTTTTTGCTTTTTCCTGCTCCTCTTAGCATGATAAAGAAGATTCAAAGAGAGTGAGATGCCAGCTCCTTTCATTCAGTCAGTAGCTTCAATCATTTCTGGACGTTTTTCAATGGCAAAAATCAATGAATATTGTAAATGCACAAACAGTAATTTCTCCGCATTGCAAGGTGCAATTCTGAAATTTTTTCTTTTTCCTGCTCCTCTTAGCATGATAAAGAAGATTCAAAGAGAGTGAGATGCCAGCTCCTTTCATTCAGTCAGTAGCTTCAAATATTTCTGGTATATGAATAACATGATGTTTTTCAATGACAAAAATCAATGAATATTGTAAATGCACAAACAGTAATTTCTCCGCATTGCAAGGTGCAATTCTGAAATTTTTTGCTTTTTCCTGCTCCTCTTAGCATGATAAAGAAGATTCAAAGAGAGTGAGATGCCAGCTCCTTTCATTCAGTCAGTAGCTTCAAACATTTCTGGTATATGAATAACATGTTTTTCAATGGCAAAAATCAATGAATATTGTAAATGCACAAACAGTAATTTCTCCGCATTGCAAGGTGCAATTCTGAAATTTTTTGCTTTTTCCTGCTCCTCTTAGCATGATAAAGAAGATTCAAAGAGAGTGAGATGCCAGCTCCTTTCATTCAGTCAGTAGCTTCAAACATTTCTGGTATATGAATAACATGATGTTTTTCAATGGCAAAAATCAATGAATATTGTAAATGCACAAACAGTAATTTCTTCGCATTGCAAGGTGCAATTCTGAAATTTTTTGCTTTTTCCTGCTCCTCTTAGCATGATAAAGAAGATTCAAAGAGAGTGAGATGCCAGCTCCTTTCATTCAGTCAGTAGCTTCAATCATTTCTGGACGTTTTTCAATGGCAAAAATCAATGAATATTGTAAATGCACAAACAGTAATTTCTCCGCATTGCAAGGTGCAATTCTGAAATTTTTTGCTTTTTCCTGCTCCTCTTAGCATGATAAAGAAGATTCAAAGAGAGTGAGATGCCAGCTCCTTTCATTCAGTCAGTAGCTTCAAACATTTCTGGTATATGAATAACATGATGTTTTTCCATGGCAAAAATCAATGAATATTGTAAATGCACAAACAGTAATTTCTCCGCATTGCAAGGTGCAATTCTGAAATTTTTTGCTTTTTCCTGCTCCTCTTAGCATGATAAAGAAGATTCAAAGAGAGTGAAATGCCAGCTCCTTTCATTCAGTCAGTAGCTTCAATCATTTCTGGACGTTTTTCAATGGCAAAAATCAATGAATATTGGAAATGCACAAACTAATTTCTCCGCATTGCAAGGTGCAATTCTGAAATTTTTTGCTTTTTCCTGCTCCTCTTAGCATGATAAAGAAGATTCAAAGAGAGTGAGATGCCAGCTCCTTTCATTCAGTCAGTAGCTTCAAACATTTCTGGTATATGAATAACATGATGTTTTTCAATGGCAAAAATCAATGAATATTGTAAATGCACAAACAGTAATTTCTCCGCATTGCAAGGTGCAATTCTGAAATTTTTTGCTTTTTCCTGCTCCTCTTAGCATGATAAAGAAGATTCAAAGAGAGTGAGATGCCAGCTCCTTTCATTCAGTCAGTAGCTTCAATCATTTCTGGACGTTTTTCAATGGCAAAAATCAATGAATATTGTAAATGCACAAACAGTAATTTCTCCGCATTGCAAGGTGCAATTCTGAAATTTTTTGCTTTTTCCTGCTCCTCTTAGCATGATAAAGAAGATTCAAAGAGAGTGAGATGCCAGCTCCTTTCATTCAGTCAGTAGCTTCAAACATTCCTGGTATATGAATAACATGATGCTTTTCAATGGCAAAAATCAATGACTATTGTAAATGCACAAACAGTAATTTCTCCGCATTGCAAGGTGCAATTCTGAAATTTTTTGCTTTTTCCTGCTCCTCTTAGCATGATAAAGAAGATTCAAAGAGAGTGAGATGCCAGCTCCTTTCATTCAGTCAGTAGCTTCAATCATTTCTGGTATATGAATAACATGATGTTTTTCAATGGCAAAAATCAATGAATATTGTAAATGCACAAACAGTAATTTCTCCGCATTGCAAGGTGCAATTCTGAAATTTTTTGCTTTTTCCTGCTCCTCTTAGCATGATAAAGAAGATTCAAAGAGAGTGAGATGCCAGCTCCTTTCATTCAGTCAGGAGCTTCAATCATTTCTGGTATATGAATAACATGATGTTTTTCAATGGCAAAAATCAATGAATATTGTAAGTGCACAAACAGTAATTTCTCCGCATTGCAAGGTGCAATTCTGAAATTTTTTGCTTTTTCCTGCTCCTCTTAGCATGATAAAGAAGATTCAAAGAGAGTGAGATGCCAGCTCCTTTCATTCAGTCAGTAGCTTCAATCATTTCTGGACGTTTTTCAATGGCAAAAATCAATGAATATTGTAAATGCACAAACAGTAATTTCTCCGCATTGCAAGGTGCAATTCTGAAATTTTTTGCTTTTTCCTGCTCCTCTTAGCATGATAAAGAAGATTCAAAGAGAGTGAGATGCCAGCTCCTTTCATTCAGTCAGTAGCTTCAATCATTTCTGGACGTTTTTCAATGGCAAAAATCAATGAATATTGAAAATGCACAAACAGTAATTTCTCCGCATTGCAAGGTGCAATTCTGAAATTTTTTGCTTTTTCCTGCTCCTCTTAGCATGATAAAGAAGATTCAAAGAGAGTGAGATGCCAGCTCCTTTCATTCAGTCAGTAGCTTCAAACATTTCTGGTATATGAATAACATGATGTTTTTCAATGGCAAAAATCAATGAATATTGTAAATGCACAAACAGTAATTTCTCCGCATTGCAAGGTGCAATTCTGAAATTTTTTGCTTTTTCCTGCTCCTCTTAGCATGATAAAGAAGATTCAAAGAGAGTGAGATGCCAGCTCCTTTCGTTCAGTCAGTAGCTTCAATCATTTCTGGACGTTTTTCAATGGCAAAAATCATTGAATATTGTAAATGCACAAACAGTAATTTCTCTGCATTGCAAGGTGCAATTCTGAAATTTTTTACTTTTTCCTGCTCCTCTTAGCATGATAAAGAAGATTCAAAGAGAGTGAGATGCCAGCTCCTTTCATTCAGTCAGTAGCTTCAATCATTTCTGGTATATGAATAACATGATGTTTTTCAATGGCAAAAATCAATGAATATTGTAAATGCACAAACAGTAATTTCTCCGCATTGCAAGGTGCAATTCTGAAATTTTTTGCTTTTTCCTGCTCCTCTTAGCATGATAAAGAAGATTCAAAGAGAGTGAGAAGCCAGCTCCTTTCATTCAGTCAGTAGCTTCAATCATTTCTGGACGTTTTTCAATGGCAAAAATCAATGAATATTGTAAATGCACAAACAGTAATTTCTCCGCATTGCAAGGTGCAATTCTGAAATTTTTTGCTTTTTCCTGCTCCTCTTAGCATGATAAAGAAGATTCAAAGAGAGTGAGATGCCAGCTCCTTTCATTCAGTCAGTAGCTTCAATCATTTCTGGTAAATGAATAACATGATGTTTTTCAATGGCAAAAATCAATGAATTTTGTAAATGCACAAACAGTAATTTCTCCGCATTGCAAGGCGCAATTCTGAAATTTTTTGCTTTTTCCTGCTCCTCTTAGCATGATAAAGAAGATTCAAAGAGAGTGAGATGCCAGCTCCTTTCATTCAGTCAGTAGCTTCAATCATTTCTGGACGTTTTTCAATGGCAAAAATCAATGAATATTGTAAATGCACAAACAGTAATTTCTCCGCATTGCAAGGTGCAATTCTGAAATTTTTTGATTTTTCCTGCTCCTCTTAGCATGATAAAGGAGATTCAAAGAGAGTGAGATGCCAGCTCCTTTTATTCAGTCAGTAGCTTCAATCATTTCTGGACGTTTTTCAATGGCAAAAATCAATGAATATTGTAAATGCACAAACAGTAATTTCTCCGCATTGCAAGGTGCAATTCTGAAATTTTTTGCTTTTTCCTGCTCCTCTTAGCATGATAAAGAAGATTCAAAGAGAGTGAGGTGCCAGCTCCTTTCATTCAGTCAGTAGCTTCAAACATTTCTGGTATATGAATAACATGTTTTTCAATGGCAAAAATCAATGAATATTGTAAATGCACAAACAGTAATTTCTCCGCATTGCAAGGTGCAATTGTGAAATTTTTTGCTTTTTCCTGCTCCTCTTAGCATGATAAAGAAGATTCAAAGAGAGTGAGATTCCAGCTCCTTTCATTCAGTCAGTAGCTTCAATCATTTCTGGACGTTTTTCAATGGCAAAAATCAATGAATATTGTAAATGCACAAACAGTAATTTCTCCGCATTGCAAGGTGCAATTCTGAAATTTTTTGCTTTTTCCTGCTCCTCTTAGCATGATAAAGAAGATTCAAAGAGAGTGAGATACCAGCTCCTTTCATTCAGTCAGTAGCTTCAATCATTTCTGGACGTTTTTCAATGGCAAAAATCAATGAATATTGTAAATGCACAAACAGTAATTTCTCCGCATTGCAAGGTGCAATTCTGAAATTTTTTGCTTTTTCCTGCTCCTCTTAGCATGATAAAGAAGATTCAAAGAGAGTGAGATGCCAGCTCCTTTCATTCAGTCAGTAGCTTCAATCATTTCTGGTAAATGAATAACATGATGTTTTTCAATGGCAAAAATCAATGAATTTTGTAAATGCACAAACAGTAATTTCTCCGCATTGCAAGGCGCAATTCTGAAATTTTTTGCTTTTTCCTGCTCCTCTTAGCATGATAAAGAAGATTCAAAGAGAGTGAGATGCCAGCTCCTTTCATTCAGTCAGTAGCTTCAATCATTTCTGGACGTTTTTCAATGGCAAAAATCAATGAATATTGTAAATGCACAAACAGTAATTTCTCCGCATTGCAAGGTGCAATTCTGAAATTTTTTGCTTTTTCCTGCTCGTCTTAGCATGATAAAGAAGATTCAAAGAGAGTGAGATGCCAGCTCCTTTCATTCAGTCAGTAGCTTCAATCATTTCTGGACGTTTTTCAATGGCAAAAATCAATGAATATTGTAAATGCACAAACAGTAATTTCTCCGCATTGCAAGGTGCAATTCTGAAATTTTTTGCTTTTTCCTGCTCCTCTTAGCATGATAAAGAAGATTCAAAGAGAGTGAGGTGCCAGCTCCTTTCATTCAGTCAGTAGCTTCAAACATTTCTGGTATATGAATAACATGTTTTTCAATGGCAAAAATCAATGAATATTGTAAATGCACAAACAGTAATTTCTCCGCATTGCAAGGTGCAATTCTGAAATTTTTTGCTTTTTCCTGCTCCTCTTAGCATGATAAAGAAGATTCAAAGAGAGTGAGATGCCAGCTCCTTTGATTCAGTCAGTAGCTTCAATCATTTCTGGACGTTTTTCAATGGCAAAAATCAATGAATATTGTAAATGCACAAACAGTAATTTCTCCGCATTGCAAGGTGCAATTCTGAAATTTTTTGCTTTTTCCTGCTCCTCTTAGCATGATAAAGAAGATTCAAAGAGAGTGAGATGCCAGCTCCTTTCATTCAGTCAGTAGCTTCAATCATTTCTGGACGTTTTTCAATGGCAAAAATCAATGAATATTGTAAATGCACAAACTGTAATTTCTCCGCATTGCAAGGTGCAATTCTGAAATTTTTTGCTTTTTCCTGCTCCTCTTAGCATGATAAAGAATATTCAAAGAGAGTGAGATGCCAGCTCCTTTCATTCAGTCAGTAGCTTCAATCATTTCTGGACGTTTTTCAATGGCAAAAATCAATGAATATTGTAAATGCACAAACAGTAATTTCTCCGCATTGCAAGGTGCAATTCTGAAATTTTTTACTTTTTCCTGCTCCTCTTAGCATGATAAAGAAGATTCAAAGAGAGTGAGATGCCAGCTCCTTTCATTCAGTCAGTAGCTTCAAACATTTCTGGTATATGAATGACATGATGTTTTTCAATGGCAAAAATCAATGAATATTGTAAATGCACAAACAGTAATTTCTCCGCATTGCAAGGTGCAATTCTGAAATTTTTTGCTTTTTCCTGCTCCTCTTAGCATGATAAAGAAGATTCAAAGAGAGTGAGATGCCAGCTCCTTTCATTCAGTCAGTAGCTTCAATCATTTCTCGACGTTTTTCAATGGCAAAAATCAATGAATATTGTAAATGCACAAACAGTAATTTCTCCGCATTGCAAGGTGCAATTCTGAAATTTTTTGCTTTTTCCTGCTCCTCTTAGCATGATAAAGAAGATTCAAAGAGAGTGAGATGCCAGCTCCTTTCATTCAGTCAGTAGCTTCAAACATTTCTGGTATATGAATAACATGATGTTTTTCAATGGCAAAAATCAATGAATATTGTAAATGCACAAACAGTAATTTCTCCGCATTGCAAGGTGCAATTCTGAAATTTTTTGCTTTTTCCTGCTCCTCTTAGCATGATAAAGAAGATTCAAAGAGATTGAGATGCCAGCTCCTTTCGTTCAGTCAGTAGCTTCAATCATTTCTGGACGTTTTTCAATGGCAAAAATCATTGAATATTGTAAATGCACAAACAGTAATTTCTCCGCATTGCAAGGTGCAATTCTGAAATTTTTTACTTTTTCCTGCTCCTCTTAGCATGATAAAGAAGATTCAAAGTGAGTGAGATGCCAGCTCCTTTCATTCAGTCAGTAGCTTCAATCATTTCTGGTAAATGAATAACATGATGTTTTTCAATGGCAAAAATCAATGAATTTTGTAAATGCACAAACAGTAATTTCTCCGCATTGCAAGGCGCAATTCTGAAATTTTTTGCTTTTTCCTGCTCCTCTTAGCATGATAAAGAAGATTTAAAGAGAGTGAGATGCCAGCTCCTTTCATTCAGTCAGTAGCTTCAATCATTTCTGGACGTTTTTCAATGGCAAAAATCAATGAATATTGTAAATGCACAAACAGTAATTTCTCCGCATTGCAAGGTGCAATTCTGAAATTTTTTGCTTTTTCCTGCTCCTCTTAGCATGATAAAGAAGATTCAAAGAGAGTGAGATGCCAGCTCCTTTCATTCAGTCAGTAGCTTCAATCATTTCTGGACGTTTTTCAATGGCAAAAATCAATGAATATTGTAAATGCACAAACAGTAATTTCTCCGCATTGCAAGGTGCAATTCTGAAATTTTTTGCTTTTTCCTGCTCCTCTTAGCATGATAAAGAAGATTCAAAGAGAGTGAGGTGCCAGCTCCTTTCATTCAGTCAGTAGCTTCAAACATTTCTGGTATATGAATAACATGTTTTTCAATGGCAAAAATCAATGAATATTGTAAATGCACAAACAGTAATTTCTCCGCATTGCAAGGTGCAATTCTGAAATTTTTTGCTTTTTCCTGCTCCTCTTAGCATGATAAAGAAGATTCAAAGAGAGTGAGATGCCAGCTCCTTTCATTCAGTCAGTAGCTTCAATCATTTCTGGACGTTTTTCAATGGCAAAAATCAATGAATATTGTAAATGCACAAACAGTAATTTCTCCGCATTGCAAGGTGCAATTCTGAAATTTTTTGCTTTTTCCTGCTCCTCTTAGCATGATAAAGAAGATTCAAAGAGAGTGAGGTGCCAGCTCCTTTCATTCAGTCAGTAGCTTCAAACATTTCTGGTATATGAATAACATGTTTTTCAATGGCAAAAATCAATGAATATTGTAAATGCACAAACAGTAATTTCTCCGCATTGCAAGGTGCAATTCTGAAATTTTTTGCTTTTTCCTGCTCCTCTTAGCATGATAAAGAAGATTCAAAGAGAGTGAGATGCCAGCTCCTTTCATTCAGTCAGTAGCTTCAATCATTTCTGGACGTTTTTCAATGGCAAAAATCAATGAATATTGTAAATGCACAAACAGTAATTTCTCCGCATTGCAAGGTGCAATTCTGAAATTTTTTGCTTTTTCCTGCTCCTCTTAGCATGATAAAGAAGATTCAAAGAGAGTGAGATGCCAGCTCCTTTCATTCAGTCAGTAGCTTCAATCATTTCTGGACGTTTTTCAATGGCAAAAATCAATGAATATTGTAAATGCACAAACTGTAATTTCTCCGCATTGCAAGGTGCAATTCTGAAATTTTTTGCTTTTTCCTGCTCCTCTTAGCATGATAAAGAAGATTCAAAGAGAGTGAGATGCCAGCTCCTTTCATTCAGTCAGTAGCTTCAATCGTTTCTGGACGTTTTTCAATGGCAAAAATCAATGAATATTGTAAATGCACAAACAGTAATTTCTCCGCATTGCAAGGTGCAATTCTGAAATTTTTTGCTTTTTCCTGCTCCTCTTAGCATGATAAAGAAGATTCAAAGAGAGTGAGATGCCAGCTCCTTTCATTCAGTCAGTAGCTTGAAACATTTCTGGTATATGAATAACATGATGTTTTTCAATGGCAAAAATCAATGAATATTGTAAATGCACAAACAGTAATTTCTCCGCATTGCAAGGTGCAAGTCTGAAATTTTTTGCTTTTTCCTGCTCCTCTTAGCATGGTAAAGAAGATTCAAAGAGAGTGAGATGCCAGCTACTTTCATTCAGTCAGTAGCTTCAATCATTTCTGGACGTTTTTCAATGGTAAAAATCAATGAATATTGTAAATGCACAAACAGTAATTTCTCCGCATTGCAAGGTGCAATTCTGAAATTTTTTGCTTTTTCCTGCTCCTCTTAGCATGATAAAGAAGATTCAAAGAGAGTGAGATGCCAGCTCCTTTCATTCAGTCAGTAGCTTCAAACATTTCTGGTATATGAATAACATGATGTTTTTCAATGGCAAAAATCAATGAATATTGTAAATGCACAAACAGTAATTTCTCCGCATTGCAAGGTGCAATTCTGAAATTTTTTGCTTTTTCCTGCTCCTCTTAGCATGATAAAGAAGATTCAAAGAGAGTGAGATGCCAGCTCCTTTCATTCAGTCAGTAGCTTCAAACATTTCAGGTATATGAATAACATGATGTTTTTCAATGGCAAAAATCAATGAATATTGTAAATGCACAAACAGTAATTTCTCCGCATTGCAAGGTGCAATTCTGAAATTTTTTGCTTTTTCCTGCTCCTCTTAGCATGATAAAGAAGATTCAAAGAGAGTGACATGCCAGCTCCTTTCATTCAGTCAGTAGCTTCAATCATTTCTGGACGTTTTTCAATTGCAAAAATCAATGAATATTGTAAATGCACAAACAGTAATTTCTCCGCATTGCAAGGTGCAATTCTGAAATTTTTTGCTTTTTCCTGCTCCTCTTAGCATGATAAAGAAGATTCAAAGAGAGTGAGATGCCAGCTCCTTTCATTCAGTCAGTAGCTTCAAACATTTCTGGTATATGAATAACATGATGTTTTTCAATGGCAAAAATCAATGAATATTGTAAATGCACAAACAGTAATTTCTCCGCATTGCAAGGTGCAATTCTGAAATTTTTTGCTTTTTCCTGCTCCTCTTAGCATGATAAAGAAGATTCAAAGAGAGTGAGATGCCAGCTCCTTTCATTCAGTCAGTAGCTTCAATCATTTCTGGACGTTTTTCAATGGCAAAAATCAATGAATATTGTAAATGCACAAACAGTAATTTCTCCGCATTGCAAGGTGCAATTCTGAAATTTTTTGCTTTTTCCTGCTCCTCTTAGCATGATAAAGAAGATTCAAAGAGAGTGAGATGCCAGCTCCTTTCATTCAGTCAGTAGCTTCAATCATTTCTGGACGTTTTTCAATGGCAAAAATCAATGAATATTGTAAATGCACAAACTGTAATTTCTCCGCATTGCAAGGTGCAATTCTGAAATTTTTTGCTTTTTCCTGCTCCTCTTAGCATGATAAAGAATATTCAAAGAGAGTGAGATGCCAGCTCCTTTCATTCAGTCAGTAGCTTCAATCATTTCTGGACGTTTTTCAATGGCAAAAATCAATGAATATTGTAAATGCACAAACAGTAATTTCTCCGCATTGCAAGGTGCAATTCTGAAATTTTTTACTTTTTCCTGCTCCTCTTAGCATGATAAAGAAGATTCAAAGAGAGTGAGATGCCAGCTCCTTTCATTCAGTCAGTAGCTTCAAACATTTCTGGTATATGAATGACATGATGTTTTTCAATGGCAAAAATCAATGAATATTGTAAATGCACAAACAGTAATTTCTCCGCATTGCAAGGTGCAATTCTGAAATTTTTTGCTTTTTCCTGCTCCTCTTAGCATGATAAAGAAGATTCAAAGAGAGTGAGATGCCAGCTCCTTTCATTCAGTCAGTAGCTTCAATCATTTCTCGACGTTTTTCAATGGCAAAAATCAATGAATATTGTAAATGCACAAACAGTAATTTCTCCGCATTGCAAGGTGCAATTCTGAAATTTTTTGCTTTTTCCTGCTCCTCTTAGCATGATAAAGAAGATTCAAAGAGAGTGAGATGCCAGCTCCTTTCATTCAGTCAGTAGCTTCAAACATTTCTGGTATATGAATAACATGATGTTTTTCAATGGCAAAAATCAATGAATATTGTAAATGCACAAACAGTAATTTCTCCGCATTGCAAGGTGCAATTCTGAAATTTTTTGCTTTTTCCTGCTCCTCTTAGCATGATAAAGAAGATTCAAAGAGATTGAGATGCCAGCTCCTTTCGTTCAGTCAGTAGCTTCAATCATTTCTGGACGTTTTTCAATGGCAAAAATCATTGAATATTGTAAATGCACAAACAGTAATTTCTCCGCATTGCAAGGTGCAATTCTGAAATTTTTTACTTTTTCCTGCTCCTCTTAGCATGATAAAGAAGATTCAAAGTGAGTGAGATGCCAGCTCCTTTCATTCAGTCAGTAGCTTCAATCATTTCTGGTAAATGAATAACATGATGTTTTTCAATGGCAAAAATCAATGAATTTTGTAAATGCACAAACAGTAATTTCTCCGCATTGCAAGGCGCAATTCTGAAATTTTTTGCTTTTTCCTGCTCCTCTTAGCATGATAAAGAAGATTTAAAGAGAGTGAGATGCCAGCTCCTTTCATTCAGTCAGTAGCTTCAATCATTTCTGGACGTTTTTCAATGGCAAAAATCAATGAATATTGTAAATGCACAAACAGTAATTTCTCCGCATTGCAAGGTGCAATTCTGAAATTTTTTGCTTTTTCCTGCTCCTCTTAGCATGATAAAGAAGATTCAAAGAGAGTGAGATGCCAGCTCCTTTCATTCAGTCAGTAGCTTCAATCATTTCTGGACGTTTTTCAATGGCAAAAATCAATGAATATTGTAAATGCACAAACAGTAATTTCTCCGCATTGCAAGGTGCAATTCTGAAATTTTTTGCTTTTTCCTGCTCCTCTTAGCATGATAAAGAAGATTCAAAGAGAGTGAGGTGCCAGCTCCTTTCATTCAGTCAGTAGCTTCAAACATTTCTGGTATATGAATAACATGTTTTTCAATGGCAAAAATCAATGAATATTGTAAATGCACAAACAGTAATTTCTCCGCATTGCAAGGTGCAATTCTGAAATTTTTTGCTTTTTCCTGCTCCTCTTAGCATGATAAAGAAGATTCAAAGAGAGTGAGATGCCAGCTCCTTTCATTCAGTCAGTAGCTTCAATCATTTCTGGACGTTTTTCAATGGCAAAAATCAATGAATATTGTAAATGCACAAACAGTAATTTCTCCGCATTGCAAGGTGCAATTCTGAAATTTTTTGCTTTTTCCTGCTCCTCTTAGCATGATAAAGAAGATTCAAAGAGAGTGAGGTGCCAGCTCCTTTCATTCAGTCAGTAGCTTCAAACATTTCTGGTATATGAATAACATGTTTTTCAATGGCAAAAATCAATGAATATTGTAAATGCACAAACAGTAATTTCTCCGCATTGCAAGGTGCAATTCTGAAATTTTTTGCTTTTTCCTGCTCCTCTTAGCATGATAAAGAAGATTCAAAGAGAGTGAGATGCCAGCTCCTTTCATTCAGTCAGTAGCTTCAATCATTTCTGGACGTTTTTCAATGGCAAAAATCAATGAATATTGTAAATGCACAAACAGTAATTTCTCCGCATTGCAAGGTGCAATTCTGAAATTTTTTGCTTTTTCCTGCTCCTCTTAGCATGATAAAGAAGATTCAAAGAGAGTGAGATGCCAGCTCCTTTCATTCAGTCAGTAGCTTCAATCATTTCTGGACGTTTTTCAATGGCAAAAATCAATGAATATTGTAAATGCACAAACTGTAATTTCTCCGCATTGCAAGGTGCAATTCTGAAATTTTTTGCTTTTTCCTGCTCCTCTTAGCATGATAAAGAAGATTCAAAGAGAGTGAGATGCCAGCTCCTTTCATTCAGTCAGTAGCTTCAATCGTTTCTGGACGTTTTTCAATGGCAAAAATCAATGAATATTGTAAATGCACAAACAGTAATTTCTCCGCATTGCAAGGTGCAATTCTGAAATTTTTTGCTTTTTCCTGCTCCTCTTAGCATGATAAAGAAGATTCAAAGAGAGTGAGATGCCAGCTCCTTTCATTCAGTCAGTAGCTTGAAACATTTCTGGTATATGAATAACATGATGTTTTTCAATGGCAAAAATCAATGAATATTGTAAATGCACAAACAGTAATTTCTCCGCATTGCAAGGTGCAAGTCTGAAATTTTTTGCTTTTTCCTGCTCCTCTTAGCATGGTAAAGAAGATTCAAAGAGAGTGAGATGCCAGCTACTTTCATTCAGTCAGTAGCTTCAATCATTTCTGGACGTTTTTCAATGGTAAAAATCAATGAATATTGTAAATGCACAAACAGTAATTTCTCCGCATTGCAAGGTGCAATTCTGAAATTTTTTGCTTTTTCCTGCTCCTCTTAGCATGATAAAGAAGATTCAAAGAGAGTGAGATGCCAGCTCCTTTCATTCAGTCAGTAGCTTCAAACATTTCTGGTATATGAATAACATGATGTTTTTCAATGGCAAAAATCAATGAATATTGTAAATGCACAAACAGTAATTTCTCCGCATTGCAAGGTGCAATTCTGAAATTTTTTGCTTTTTCCTGCTCCTCTTAGCATGATAAAGAAGATTCAAAGAGAGTGAGATGCCAGCTCCTTTCATTCAGTCAGTAGCTTCAAACATTTCAGGTATATGAATAACATGATGTTTTTCAATGGCAAAAATCAATGAATATTGTAAATGCACAAACAGTAATTTCTCCGCATTGCAAGGTGCAATTCTGAAATTTTTTGCTTTTTCCTGCTCCTCTTAGCATGATAAAGAAGATTCAAAGAGAGTGACATGCCAGCTCCTTTCATTCAGTCAGTAGCTTCAATCATTTCTGGACGTTTTTCAATTGCAAAAATCAATGAATATTGTAAATGCACAAACAGTAATTTCTCCGCATTGCAAGGTGCAATTCTGAAATTTTTTTCTTTTTCCTGCTCCTCTTAGCATGATAAAGAAGATTCAAAGAGAGTGAGATGCCAGCTCCTTTCATTCAGTCAGTAGCTTCAAACATTTCTGGTATATGAATAACATGATGTTTTTCAATGGCAAAAATCAATGAATATTGTAAATGCACAAACAGTAATTTCTCCGCATTGCAAGGTGCAATTCTGAAATTTTTTGCTTTTTCCTGCTCCTCTTAGCATGATAAAGAAGATTCAAAGAGAGTGAGATGCCAGCTCCTTTCATTCAGTCAGTAGCTTCAATCATTTCTGGACGTTTTTCAATGGCAAAAATCAATGAATATTGTAAATGCACAAACAGTAATTTCTCCGCATTGCAAGGTGCAATTCTGAAATTTTTTGCTTTTTCCTGCTCCTCTTAGCATGATAAAGAAGATTCAAAGAGAGTGAGATGCCAGCTCCTTTCATTCAGTCAGTAGCTTCAAACATTTCTGGTATATGAATAACATGATGTTTTTCAATGGCAAAAATCAATGAATATTGTAAATGCACAAACAGTAATTTCTCCGCATTGCAAGGTGCAATTCTGAAATTTTTTGCTTTTTCCTGCTCCTCTTAGCATGATAAAGAAGATTCAAAGAGAGTGAGATGCCAGCTCCTTTCGTTCAGTCAGTAGCTTCAATCATTTCTGGACGTTTTTCAATGGCAAAAATCATTGAATATTGTAAATGCACAAACAGTAATTTCTCCGCATTGCAAGGTGCAATTCTGAAATTTTTTACTTTTTCCTGCTCCTCTTAGCATGATAAAGAAGATTCAAAGAGAGTGAGATGCCAGCTCCTTTCATTCAGTCAGTAGCTTCAATCATTTCTGGTATATGAATAACATGATGTTTTTCAATGGCAAAAATCAATGAATATTGTAAATGCACAAACTGGAATTTCTCCGCATTGCAAGGTGCAATTCTGAAATTTTTGCTTTTTCCTGCTCCTCTTAGCATGATAAACAAGATTCAAAGAGAGTGAGATGCCAGCTCCTTTCATTCAGTCAGTAGCTTCAATCATTTCTGGACTTTTTTCAATGGCAAAAATCAATGAATATTGTAAATGCACAAACAGTAATTTCTCCGCATTGCAAGGTGCAATTCTGAAATTTTTTGCTTTTTCCTGCTCCTCTTAGCATGATAAAGAAGATTCAAAGAGAGTGAGATGCCAGCTTCTTTCATTCAGTCAGTAGCTTCAAACATTTCTGGTATATGAATAACATGATGTTTTTCAATGGCAAAAATCAATGAATATTGTAAATGCACAAACAGTAATTTCTCCGCATTGCAAGGTGCAATTCTGAAATTTTTTGCTTTTTCCTGCTCCTCTTAGCATGATAAAGAAGATTCAAAGAGAGTGAGATGCCAGCTCCTTTCGTTCAGTCAGTAGCTTCAATCATTTCTGGACATTTTTCAATGGCAAAAATCATTGAATATTGTAAATGCACAAACAGTAATTTCTCCGCATTGCAAGGTGCAATTCTGAAATTTTTTACTTTTTCCTGCTCCTCTTAGCATGATAAAGAAGATTCAAAGAGAGTGAGATGCCAGCTCCTTTCATTCAGTCAGTAGCTTCAATCATTTCTGGTATATGAATAACATGATGTTTTTCAATGGCAAAAATCAATGAATATTGTAAATGCACAAACAGTAATTTCTCCGCATTGCAAGGTGCAATTCTGAAATTTTTGCTTTTTCCTGCTCCTCTTAGCATGATAAACAAGATTCAAAGAGAGTGAGATGCCAGCTCCTTTCATTCAGTCAGTAGCTTCAATCATTTCTTGACGTTTTTCAATGGCAAAAATCAATGAATATTGTAAATGCACAAACAGTAATTTCTCCGCATTGCAAGGTGCAATTCTGAAATTTTTGCTTTTTCCTGCTCCTCTTAGCATGATAAAGAAGATTCAAAGAGAGTGAGATGCCAGCTCCTTTCGTTCAGTCAGTAGCTTCAATCATTTCTGGACATTTTTCAATGGCAAAAATCATTGAATATTGTAAATGCACAAACAGTAATTTCTCCGCATTGCAAGGTGCAATTCTGAAATTTTTTGCTTTTTCCTGCTCCTCTTAGCATGATAAAGAAGATTCAAAGAGAGTGAGATGCCAGCTCCTTTCATTCAGTCAGTAACTTCAAACATTCCTGGTATATGAATAACATGATGTTTTTCAATGGCAAAAATCAATGAATATTGTAAATGCACAAACAGTAATTTCTCCGCATTGCAAGGTTCAATTCTGAAATTTTTTGCTTTTTCCTGCTCCTCTTAGCATGATAAAGAAGATTCAAAGAGAGTGAGATGCCAGCTCCTTTCATTCAGTCAGTAGCTTCAATCATTTCTGGACGTTTTTCAATTGCAAAAATCAATGAATATTGTAAATGCACAAACAGTAATTTCTCCGCATTGCAAGGTGCAATTCTGAAATTTTTTGCTTTTTCCTGCTCCTCTTAGCATGATAAAGAAGATTCAAAGAGAATGAGATGCCAGCTCCTTTCATTCAGTCAGTAGCTTCAATCATTTCTGGTATATGAATAACATGATGTTTTTCAATTTCAAAAATCAATGAATATTGTAAATGCACAAACAGTAATTTCTCCGCATTGCAAGGTGCAATTCTGAAATTTTTTGCTTTTTCCTGCTCCTCTTAGCATGATAAAGAAGATTCAAAGAGAGTGAGATGCCAGCTCCTTTCATTCAGTCAGTAGCTTCAATCATTTCTGGACGTTTTTCAATGGCAAAAATCAATGAATATTGTAAATGCACAAACAGTAATTTCTCCGCATTGCAAGGTGCAATTCTGAAATTTTTTGCTTTTTCCTGCTCCTCTTAGCATGATAAAGAAGATTCAAAGAGAGTGAGATGCCAGCTCCTTTCATTCAGTCAGTAACTTCAAACATTCCTGGTATATGAATAACATGATGTTTTTCAATGGCAAAAATCAATGAATATTGTAAATGCACAAACAGTAATTTCTCCGCATTGCAAGGTTCAATTCTGAAATTTTTTGCTTTTTCCTGCTCCTCTTAGCATGATAAAGAAGATTCAAAGAGAGTGAGATGCCAGCTCCTTTCATTCAGTCAGTAGCTTCAATCATTTCTGGACGTTTTTCAATTGCAAAAATCAATGAATATTGTAAATGCACAAACAGTAATTTCTCCGCATTGCAAGGTGCAATTCTGAAATTTTTTGCTTTTTCCTGCTCCTCTTAGCATGATAAAGAAGATTCAAAGAGAGTGAGATGCCAGCTCCTTTCATTCAGTCAGTAGCTTCAATCATTTCTGGTATATGAATAACATGATGTTTTTCAATTTCAAAAATCAATGAATATTGTAAATGCACAAACAGTAATTTCTCCGCATTGCAAGGTGCAATTCTGAAATTTTTTGCTTTTTCCTGCTCCTCTTAGCATGATAAAGAAGATTCAAAGAGAGTGAGATGCCAGCTCCTTTCATTCAGTCAGTAGCTTCAATCATTTCTGGACGTTTTTCAATGGCAAAAATCAATGAATATTGTAAATGCACAAACAGTAATTTCTCCGCATTGCAAGGTGCAATTCTGAAATTTTTTGCTTTTTCCTGCTCCTCTTAGCATGATAAAGAAGATTCAAAGAGAGTGAGATGCAAGCTCCTTTCATTCAGTCAGTAGCTTCAAACATTTCTGGTATATGAATAACATGATGTTTTTCAATGGCAAAAATCAATGAATATTGTAAATGCACAAACAGTAATTTCTCCGCATTGCAAGGTGAAATTCTGAAATTTTTTGCTTTTTCCTGCTCCTCTTAGCATGATAAAGAAGATTCAAAGAGAGTGAGATGCCAGCTCCTTTCGTTCAGTCAGTAGCTTCAATCATTTCTGGACGTTTTTCAATGGCAAAAATCAATGAATATTGTAAATGCACAAACAGTAATTTCTCCGCATTGCAAGGTGCAATTCTGAAATTTTTTACTTTTTCCTGCTCCTCTTAGCATGATAAAGAAGATTCAAAGAGAGTGAGATGCCAGCTCCTTTCATTCAGTCAGTAGCTTCAATCATTTCTGGTATATGAATAACATGATGTTTTTCAATGGCAAAAATCAATGAATATTGTAAATGCACAAACAGTAATTTCTCCGCATTGCAAGGTGCAATTCTGAAATTTTTTGCTTTTTCCTGCTCCTCTTAGCATGATAAAGAAGATTCAAAGAGAGTGAGATGCCAGCTCCTTTCATTCAGTCAGTAGCTTCAATCATTTCTGGACGTTTTTCAATGGCAAAAATCAATGAATATTGTAAATGCACAAACAGTAATTTCTCCGCATTGCAAGGTGCAATTCTGAAATTTTTTGCTTTTTCCTGCTCCTCTTAGCATGATAAAGAAGATTCAAAGAGAGTGAGGTGCCAGCTCCTTTCATTCAGTCAGTAGCTTCAAACATTTCTGGTATATGAATAACATGTTTTTCAATGGCAAAAATCAATGAATATTGTAAATGCACAAACAGTAATTTCTCCGCATTGCAAGGTGCAATTCTGAAATTTTTTGGTTTTTCCTGCTCCTCTTAGCATGATAAAGAAGATTCAAAGAGAGTGAGATGCCAGCTCCTTTCATTCAGTCAGTAGCTTCATTCATTTCTGGACTTTTTTCAATGGCAAAAATCAATGAATATTGTAAATGCACAAACAGTAATTTCTCCGCATTGCAAGGTGCAATTCTGAAATTTTTTGCTCTTTCCTGCTCCTCTTAGCATGATAAAGAAGATTCAAAGAGAGTGAGATGCCAGCTCCTTTCATTCAGTCAGTAGCTTCAATCATTTCTGGACGTTTTTCAATGGCAAAAATCAATGAATATTGTAAATGCACAAACTGTAATTTCTCCGCATTGCAAGGTGCAATTCTGAAATTTTTTGCTTTTTCCTGCTCCTCTTAGCATGATAAAGAAGATTCAAAGAGAGTGAGATGCCAGCTCCTTTCATTCAGTCAGTAGCTTCAATCATTTCTGGACGTTTTTCAATGGCAAAAATCAATGAATATTGTAAATGCACAAACAGTAATTTCTCCGCATTGCAAGGTGCAATTCTGAAATTTTTTGCTTTTTCCTGCTCCTCTTAGCATGATAAAGAAGATTCAAAGAGAGTGAGATGCCAGCTCCTTTCATTCAGTCAGTAGCTTCAAACATTTCTGGTATATGAATAACATGATGTTTTTCAATGGCAAAAATCAATGAATATTGTAAATGCACAAACAGTAATTTCTCCGCATTGCAAGGTGCAATTCTGAATTTTTTTGCTTTTTCCTGCTCCTCTTAGCATGATAAAGAAGATTCAAAGAGAGTGAGATGCCAGCTCCTTTCGTTCAGTCAGTAGCTTCAATCATTTCTGGACGTTTTTCAATGGCAAAAATCATTGAATATTGTAAATGCACAAACAGTAATTTCTCCGCATTGCAAGGTGCAATTCTGAAATTTTTTACTTTTTCCTGCTCCTCTTAGCATGATAAAGAAGATTCAAAGAGAGTGAGATGCCAGCTCCTTTCATTCAGTCAGTAGCTTCAATCATTTCTGGTATATGAATAACATGATGTTTTTCAATGGCAAAAATCAATGAATATTGTAAATGCACAAACAGTAATTTCTCCGCATTGCAAGGTGCAATTCTGAAATTTTTGCTTTTTCCTGCTCCTCTTAGCATGATAAACAAGATTCAAAGAGAGTGAGATGCCAGCTCCTTTCATTCAGTCAGTAGCTTCAATCATTTCTGGACGTTTTTCAATGGCAAAAATCAATGAATATTGTAAATGCACAAACAGTAATTTCTCCGCATTGCAAGGTGCAATTCTGAAATTTTTTGCTTTTTTCTGCTCCTCTTAGCATGATAAAGAAGATTCAAAGAGAGTGAGATGCCAGATCCTTTCATTCAGTCAGTAGCTTCAATCATTTCTGGTATATGAATAACATGATGTTTTTCAATGGCAAAAATCAATGAATATTGTAAATGCACAAACAGTAATTTCTCCGCATTGCAAGGTGCAATTCTGAAATTTTTTGCTTTTTCCTGCTCCTCTTAGCATGATAAAGAAGATTCAAAGAGAGTGAGATGCCAGCTCCTTTCGTTCAGTCAGTAGCTTCAATCATTTCTGGACGTTTTTCAATGGCAAAAATCAATGAATATTGTAAATGCACAAACAGTAATTTCTCCGCATTGCAAGGTGCAATTCTGAAATTTTTTACTTTTTCCTGCTCCTCTTAGCATGATAAAGAAGATTCAAAGAGAGTGAGGTGCCAGCTCCTTTCATTCAGTCAGTAGCTTCAAACATTTCTGGTATATGAATAACATGTTTTTCAATGGCAAAAATCAATGAATATTGTAAATGCACAAACAGTAATTTCTCCGCATTGCAAGGTGCAATTCTGAAATTTTTTGGTTTTTCCTGCTCCTCTTAGCATGATAAAGAAGATTCAAAGAGAGTGAGATGCCAGCTCCTTTCATTCAGTCAGTAGCTTCAATCATTTCTGGACGTTTTTCAATGGCAAAAATCAATGAATATTGTAAATGCACAAACAGTAATTTCTCCGCATTGCAAGGTGCAATTCTGAAATTTTTGCTTTTTCCTGCTCCTCTTAGCATGATAAAGAAGATTCAAAGAGAGTGAGATGCCAGCTCCTTTCATTCAGTCAGTAGCTTCAAACATTTCTGGTATATGAATAACATGATGTTTTTCAATGGCAAAAATCAATGAATATTGTAAATGCACAAACAGTAATTTCTCCGCATTGCAAGGTGAAATTCTGAAATTTTTTGCTTTTTCCTGCTCCTCTTAGCATGATAAAGAAGATTCAAAGAGAGTGAGATGCCAGCTCCTTTCGTTCAGTCAGTAGCTTCAATCATTTCTGGACGTTTTTCAATGGCAAAAATCAATGAATATTGTAAATGCACAAACAGTAATTTCTCCGCATTGCAAGGTGCAATTCTGAAATTTTTTACTTTTTCCTGCTCCTCTTAGCATGATAAAGAAGATTCAAAGAGAGTGAGATGCCAGCTCCTTTCATTCAGTCAGTAGCTTCAATCATTTCTGGTATATGAATAACATGATGTTTTTCAATGGCAAAAATCAATGAATATTGTAAATGCACAAACAGTAATTTCTCCGCATTGCAAGGTGCAATTCTGAAATTTTTTGCTTTTTCCTGCTCCTCTTAGCATGATAAAGAAGATTCAAAGAGAGTGAGATGCCAGCTCCTTTCATTCAGTCAGTAGCTTCAATGATTTCTGGACGTTTTTCAATGGCAAAAATCAATGAATATTGTAAATGCACAAACAGTAATTTCTCCGCATTGCAAGGTGCAATTCTGAAATTTTTTGCTTTTTCCTGCTCCTCTTAGCATGATAAAGAAGATTCAAAGAGAGTGAGGTGCCAGCTCCTTTCATTCAGTCAGTAGCTTCAAACATTTCTGGTATATGAATAACATGTTTTTCAATGGCAAAAATCAATGAATATTGTAAATGCACAAACAGTAATTTCTCCGCATTGCAAGGTGCAATTCTGAAATTTTTTGGTTTTTCCTGCTCCTCTTAGCATGATAAAGAAGATTCAAAGAGAGTGAGATGCCAGCTCCTTTCATTCAGTCAGTAGCTTCATTCATTTCTGGACGTTTTTCAATGGCAAAAATCAATGAATATTGTAAATGCACAAACAGTAATTTCTCCGCATTGCAAGGTGCAATTCTGAAATTTTTTGCTCTTTCCTTCTCCTCTTAGCATGATAAAGAAGATTCAAAGAGAGTGAGATGCCAGCTCCTTTCATTCAGTCAGTAGCTTCAATCATTTCTGGACGTTTTTCAATGGCAAAAATCAATGAATATTGTAAATGCACAAACTGTAATTTCTCCGCATTGCAAGGTGCAATTCTGAAATTTTTTGCTTTTTCCTGCTCCTCTTAGCATGATAAAGAAGATTCAAAGAGAGTGAGATGCCAGCTCCTTTCATTCAGTCAGTAGCTTCAATCATTTCTGGACGTTTTTCAATGGCAAAAATCAATGAATATTGTAAATGCACAAACAGTAATTTCTCCGCATTGCAAGGTGCAATTCTGAAATTTTTTGCTTTTTCCTGCTCCTCTTAGCATGATAAAGAAGATTCAAAGAGAGTGAGATGCCAGCTCCTTTCATTCAGTCAGTAGCTTCAAACATTTCTGGTATATGAATAACATGATGTTTTTCAATGGCAAAAATCAATGAATATTGTAAATGCACAAACAGTAATTTCTCCGCATTGCAAGGTGCAATTCTGAATTTTTTTGCTTTTTCCTGCTCCTCTTAGCATGATAAAGAAGATTCAAAGAGAGTGAGATGCCAGCTCCTTTCGTTCAGTCAGTAGCTTCAATCATTTCTGGACGTTTTTCAATGGCAAAAATCATTGAATATTGTAAATGCACAAACAGTAATTTCTCCGCATTGCAAGGTGCAATTCTGAAATTTTTTACTTTTTCCTGCTCCTCTTAGCATGATAAAGAAGATTCAAAGAGAGTGAGATGCCAGCTCCTTTCATTCAGTCAGTAGCTTCAATCATTTCTGGTATATGAATAACATGATGTTTTTCAATGGCAAAAATCAATGAATATTGTAAATGCACAAACAGTAATTTCTCCGCATTGCAAGGTGCAATTCTGAAATTTTTGCTTTTTCCTGCTCCTCTTAGCATGATAAACAAGATTCAAAGAGAGTGAGATGCCAGCTCCTTTCATTCAGTCAGTAGCTTCAATCATTTCTGGACGTTTTTCAATGGCAAAAATCAATGAATATTGTAAATGCACAAACAGTAATTTCTCCGCATTGCAAGGTGCAATTCTGAAATTTTTTGCTTTTTTCTGCTCCTCTTAGCATGATAAAGAAGATTCAAAGAGAGTGAGATGCCAGATCCTTTCATTCAGTCAGTAGCTTCAATCATTTCTGGTATATGAATAACATGATGTTTTTCAATGGCAAAAATCAATGAATATTGTAAATGCACAAACAGTAATTTCTCCGCATTGCAAGGTGCAATTCTGAAATTTTTTGCTTTTTCCTGCTCCTCTTAGCATGATAAAGAAGATTCAAAGAGAGTGAGATGCCAGCTCCTTTCGTTCAGTCAGTAGCTTCAATCATTTCTGGACGTTTTTCAATGGCAAAAATCAATGAATATTGTAAATGCACAAACAGTAATTTCTCCGCATTGCAAGGTGCAATTCTGAAATTTTTTACTTTTTCCTGCTCCTCTTAGCATGATAAAGAAGATTCAAAGAGAGTGAGGTGCCAGCTCCTTTCATTCAGTCAGTAGCTTCAAACATTTCTGGTATATGAATAACATGTTTTTCAATGGCAAAAATCAATGAATATTGTAAATGCACAAACAGTAATTTCTCCGCATTGCAAGGTGCAATTCTGAAATTTTTTGGTTTTTCCTGCTCCTCTTAGCATGATAAAGAAGATTCAAAGAGAGTGAGATGCCAGCTCCTTTCATTCAGTCAGTAGCTTCAATCATTTCTGGACGTTTTTCAATGGCAAAAATCAATGAATATTGTAAATGCACAAACAGTAATTTCTCCGCATTGCAAGGTGCAATTCTGAAATTTTTGCTTTTTCCTGCTCCTCTTAGCATGATAAAGAAGATTCAAAGAGAGTGAGATGCCAGCTCCTTTCATTCAGTCAGTAGCTTCAAACATTTCTGGTATATGAATAACATGATGTTTTTCAATGGCAAAAATCAATGAATATTGTAAATGCACAAACAGTAATTTCTCCGCATTGCAAGGTGCAAGTCTGAAATTTTTTGCTTTTTCCTGCTCCTCTTAGAATGATAAAGAAGATTCAAAGAGAGTGAGATGCCAGCTACTTTCATTCAGTCAGTAGCTTCAATCATTTCTGGACGTTTTTCAATGGTAAAAATCAATGAATATTGTAAATGCACAAACAGTAATTTCTCCGCATTGCAAGGTGCAATTCTGAAATTTTTTGCTTTTTCCTGCTCCTCTTAGCATGATAAAGAAGATTCAAAGAGAGTGAGATGCCAGCTCCTTTCATTCAGTCAGTAGCTTCAAACATTTCTGGTATATGAATAACATGATGTTTTTCAATGGCAAAAATCAATGAATATTGTAAATGCACAAACAGTAATTTCTCCGCATTGCAAGGTGCAATTCTGAAATTTTTTCCTTTTTCCTGCTCCTCTTAGCATGATAAAGAAGATTCAAAGAGAGTGAGATGCCAGCTCCTTTCATTCAGTCAGTAGCTTCAAACATTTCTGGTATATGAATAACATGATGTTTTTCAATGGCAAAAATCAATGAATATTGTAAATGCACAAACAGTAATTTCTCCGCATTGCAAGGTGCAATTCTGAAATTTTTTGCTTTTTCCTGATCCTCTTAGCATGATAAAGAAGATTCAAAGAGAGTGAGATGCCAGCTCCTTTCATTCAGTCAGTAGCTTCAAACATTTCAGGTATATGAATAACATGATGTTTTTCAATGGCAAAAATCAATGAATATTGTAAATGCACAAACAGTAATTTCTCCGCATTGCAAGGTGCAATTCTGAAATTTTTTGCTTTTTCCTGCTCCTCTTAGCATGATAAAGAAGATTCAAAGAGAGTGAGATGCCAGCTCCTTTCATTCAGTCAGTAGCTTCAAACATTTCTGGTATATGAATAACATGATGTTTTTCAATGGCAAAAATCAATGAATATTGTAAATGCACAAACAGTAATTTCTCCGCATTGCAAGGTGCAATTCTGAAATTTTTTGCTTTTTCCTGCTCCTCTTAGCATGATAAAGAAGATTCAAAGAGAGTGAGATGCCAGCTCCTTTCATTCAGTCAGTAGCTTCAATCATTTCTGGACGTTTTTCAATGGCAAAAATCAATGAATATTGTAAATGCACAAACAGTAATTTCTCCGCATTGCAAGGTGCAATTCTGAAATTTTTTGCTTTTTCCTGCTCCTCTTAGCATGATAAAGACGATTCAAAGAGAGTGAGATGCCAGCTCCTTTCATTCAGTCAGTAGCTTCAAACATTTCTGGTATATGAATAACATGATGTTTTTCAATGGCAAAAATCAATGAATATTGTAAATGCACAAACAGTAATTTCTCCGCATTGCAAGGTGCAATTCTGAAATTTTTTGCTTTTTCCTGCTCCTCTTAGCATGATAAAGAAGATTCAAAGAGAGTGAGATGCCAGCTCCTTTCGTTCAGTCAGTAGCTTCAATCATTTCTGGACGTTTTTCAATGGCAAAAATCATTGAATATTGTAAATGCACAAACAGTAATTTCTCCGCATTGCAAGGTGCAATTCTGAAATTTTTTACTTTTTCCTGCTCCTCTTAGCATGATAAAGAAGATTCAAAGAGAGTGAGATGCCAGCTCCTTTCATTCAGTCAGTAGCTTCAATCATTTCTGGTATATGAATAACATGATGTTTTTCAATGGCAAAAATCAATGAATATTGTAAATGCACAAACAGTAATTTCTCCGCATTGCAAGGTGCAATTCTGAAATTTTTGCTTTTTCCTGCTCCTCTTAGCATGATAAACAAGATTCAAAGAGAGTGAGATGCCAGCTCCTTTCATTCAGTCAGTAGCTTCAATCATTTCTGGACGTTTTTCAATGGCAAAAATCAATGAATATTGTAAATGCACAAACAGTAATTTCTCCGCATTGCAAGGTGCAATTCTGAAATTTTTTGCTTTTTCCTGCTCCTCTTAGCACGATAAAGAAGATTCAAAGAGAGTGAGATGCCAGCTTCTTTCATTCAGTCAGTAGCTTCAAACATTTCTGGTATATGAATAACATGATGTTTTTCAATGGCAAAAATCAATGAATATTGTAAATGCACAAACAGTAATTTCTCCGCATTGCAAGGTGCAATTCTGAAATTTTTTGCTTTTTCCTGCTCCTCTTAGCATGATAAAGAAGATTCAAAGAGAGTGAGATGCCAGCTCCTTTCGTTCAGTCAGTAGCTTCAATCATTTCTGGACATTTTTCAATGGCAAAAATCATTGAATATTGTAAATGCACAAACAGTAATTTCTCCGCATTGCAAGGTGCAATTCTGAAATTTTTTACTTTTTCCTGCTCCTCTTAGCATGATAAAGAAGATTCAAAGAGAGTGAGATGCCAGCTCCTTTCATTCAGTCAGTAGCTTCAATCATTTCTGGTATATGAATAACATGATGTTTTTCAATGGCAAAAATCAATGAATATTGTAAATGCACAAACAGTAATTTCTCCGCATTGCAAGGTGCAATTCTGAAATTTTTGCTTTTTCCTGCTCCTCTTAGCATGATAAACAAGATTCAAAGAGAGTGAGATGCCAGCTCCTTTCATTCAGTCAGTAGCTTCAATCATTTCTGGACGTTTTTCAATGGCAAAAATCAATGAATATTGTAAATGCACAAACAGTAATTTCTCCGCATTGCAAGGTGCAATTCTGAAATTTTTTGCTTTTTCCTGCTCCTCTTAGCATGATAAAGAAGATTCAAAGAGAGTGAGATGCCAGCTCCTTTCATTCAGTCAGTAACTTCAAACATTCCTGGTATATGAATAACATGATGTGTTTCAATGGCAAAAATCAATGAATATTGTAAATGCACAAACAGTAATTTCTCCGCATTGCAAGGTTCAATTCTGAAATTTTTTGCTTTTTCCTGCTCCTCTTAGCATGATAAAGAAGATTCAAAGAGAGTGAGATGCCAGCTCCTTTCATTCAGTCAGTAGCTTCAATCATTTCTGGACGTTTTTCAATTGCAAAAATCAATGAATATTGTAAATGCACAAACAGTAATTTCTCCGCATTGCAAGGTGCAATTCTGAAATTTTTTGCTTTTTCCTGCTCCTCTTAGCATGATAAAGAAGATTCAAAGAGAGTGAGATGCCAGCTCCTTTCATTCAGTCAGTAGCTTCAATCATTTCTGGTATATGAATAACATGATGTTTTTCAATTTCAAAAATCAATGAATATTGTAAATGCACAAACAGTAATTTCTCCGCATTGCAAGGTGCAATTCTGAAATTTTTTGCTTTTTCCTGCTCCTCTTAGCATGATAAAGAAGATTCAAAGAGAGTGAGATGCCAGCTCCTTTCATTCAGTCAGTAGCTTCAATCATTTCTGGACGTTTTTCAATGGCAAAAATCAATGAATATTGTAAATGCACAAACAGTAATTTCTCCGCATTGCAAGGTGCAATTCTGAAATTTTTTGCTTTTTCCTGCTCCTCTTAGCATGATAAAGAAGATTCAAAGAGAGTGAGATGCAAGCTCCTTTCATTCAGTCAGTAGCTTCAAACATTTCTGGTATAAGAATAACATGATGTTTTTCAATGGCAAAAATCAATGAATATTGTAAATGCACAAACAGTAATTTCTCCGCATTGCAAGGTGCAATTCTGAAATTTTTTGCTTTTTCCTGCTCCTCTTAGCATGATAAAGAAGATTCAAAGAGAGTGAGATGCCAGCTCCTTTCGTTCAGTCAGTAGCTTCAATCATTTCTGGACGTTTTTCAATGGCAAAAATCAATGAATATTGTAAATGCACAAACAGTAATTTCTCCGCATTGCAAGGTGCAATTCTGAAATTTTTTACTTTTTCCTGCTCCTCTTAGCATGATAAAGAAGATTCAAAGAGAGTGAGATGCCAGCTCCTTTCATTCAGTCAGTAGCTTCAATCATTTCTGGTATATGAATAACATGATGTTTTTCAATGGCAAAAATCAATGAATATTGTAAATGCACAAACAGTAATTTCTCCGCATTGCAAGGTGCAATTCTGAAATTTTTTGCTTTTTCCTGCTCCTCTTAGCATGATAAAGAAGATTCAAAGAGAGTGAGATGCCAGCTCCTTTCATTCAGTCAGTAGCTTCAATCATTTCTGGACGTTTTTCAATGGCAAAAATCAATGAATATTGTAAATGCACAAACAGTAATTTCTCCGCATTGCAAGGTGCAATTCTGAAATTTTTTGCTTTTTCCTGCTCCTCTTAGCATGATAAAGAAGATTCAAAGAGAGTGAGGTGCCAGCTCCTTTCATTCAGTCAGTAGCTTCAAACATTTCTGGTATATGAATAACATGTTTTTCAATGGCAAAAATCAATGAATATTGTAAATGCACAAACAGTAATTTCTCCGCATTGCAAGGTGCAATTCTGAAATTTTTTGCTTTTTCCTGCTCCTCTTAGCATGATAAAGAAGATTCAAAGAGAGTGAGATGCCAGCTCCTTTCATTCAGTCAGTAGCTTCATTCATTTCTGGACGTTTTTCAATGGCAAAAATCAATGAATATTGTAAATGCACAAACAGTAATTTCTCCGCATTGCAAGGTGCAATTCTGAAATTTTTTGCTCTTTCCTGCTCCTCTTAGCATGATAAAGAAGATTCAAAGAGAGTGAGATGCCAGCTCCTTTCATTCAGTCAGTAGCTTCAATCATTTCTGGACGTTTTTCAATGGCAAAAATCAATGAATATTGTAAATGCACAAACTGTAATTTCTCCGCATTGCAAGGTGCAATTCTGAAATTTTTTGCTTTTTCCTGCTCCTCTTAGCATGATAAAGAAGATTCAAAGAGAGTGAGATGCCAGCTCCTTTCATTCAGTCAGTAGCTTCAATCATTTCTGGACGTTTTTCAATGGCAAAAATCAATGAATATTGTAAATGCACAAACAGTAATTTCTCCGCATTGCAAGGTGCAATTCTGAAATTTTTTGCTTTTTCCTGCTCCTCTTAGCATGATAAAGAAGATTCAAAGAGAGTGAGATGCCAGCTCCTTTCATTCAGTCAGTAGCTTCAAACATTTCTGGTATATGAATAACATGATGTTTTTCAATGGCAAAAATCAATGAATATTGTAAATGCACAAACAGTAATTTCTCCGCATTGCAAGGTGCAATTCTGAATTTTTTTGCTTTTTCCTGCTCCTCTTAGCATGATAAAGAAGATTCAAAGAGAGTGAGATGCCAGCTCCTTTCGTTCAGTCAATAGCTTCAATCATTTCTGGACGTTTTTCAATGGCAAAAATCATTGAATATTGTAAATGCACAAACAGTAATTTCTCCGCATTGCAAGGTGCAATTCTGAAATTTTTTACTTTTTCCTGCTCCTCTTAGCATGATAAAGAAGATTCAAAGAGAGTGAGATGCCAGCTCCTTTCATTCAGTCAGTAGCTTCAATCATTTCTGGTATATGAATAACATGATGTTTTTCAATGGCAAAAATCAATGAATATTGTAAATGCACAAACAGTAATTTCTCCGCATTGCAAGGTGCAATTCTGAAATTTTTGCTTTTTCCTGCTCCTCTTAGCATGATAAACAAGATTCAAAGAGAGTGAGATGCCAGCTCCTTTCATTCAGTCAGTAGCTTCAATCATTTCTGGACGTTTTTCAATGGCAAAAATCAATGAATATTGTAAATGCACAAACAGTAATTTCTCCGCATTGCAAGGTGCAATTCTGAAATTTTTTGCTTTTTCCTGCTCCTCTTAGCATGATAAAGAAGATTCAAAGAGAGTGAGATGCCAGCTCCTTTCATTCAGTCAGTAACTTCAAACATTCCTGGTATATGAATAACATGATGTTTTTCAATGGCAAAAATCAATGAATATTGTAAATGCACAAACAGTAATTTCTCCGCATTGCAAGGTTCAATTCTGAAATTTTTTGCTTTTTCCTGCTCCTCTTAGCATGATAAAGAAGATTCAAAGAGAGTGAGATGCCAGCTCCTTTCATTCAGTCAGTAGCTTCAATCATTTCTGGACGTTTTTCAATTGCAAAAATCAATGAATATTGTAAATGCACAAACAGTAATTTCTCCGCATTGCAAGGTGCAATTCTGAAATTTTTTGCTTTTTCCTGCTCCTCTTAGCATGATAAAGAAGATTCAAAGAGAGTGAGATGCCAGCTCCTTTCATTCAGTCAGTAGCTTCAATCATTTCTGGTATATGAATAACATGATGTTTTTCAATGGCAAAAATCAATGAATATTGTAAATGCACAAACAGTAATTTCTCCGCATTGCAAGGTGCAATTCTGAAATTTTTTGCTTTTTCCTGCTCCTCTTAGCATGATAAAGAAGATTCAAAGAGAGTGAGATGCCAGCTCCTTTCGTTCAGTCAGTAGCTTCAATCATTTCTGGACGTTTTTCAATGGCAAAAATCAATGAATATTGTAAATGCACAAACAGTAATTTCTCCGCATTGCAAGGTGCAATTCTGAAATTTTTTACTTTTTCCTGCTCCTCTTAGCATGATAAAGAACATTCAAAGAGAGTGAGATGCCAGCTCCTTTCATTCAGTCAGTAGCTTCAATCATTTCTGGACGTTTTTCAATGGCAAAAATAAATGAATATTGTAAATGCACAAACAGTAATTTCTCCGCATTGCAAGGTGCAATTCTGAAATTTTTTGCTTTTTCCTGCTCCTCTTAGCATGATAAAGAAGATTCAAAGAGAGTGAGGTGCCAGCTCCTTTCATTCAGTCAGTAGCTTCAAACATTTCTGGTATATGAATAACATGTTTTTCAATGGCAAAAATCAATGAATATTGTAAATGCACAAACAGTAATTTCTCCGCATTGCAAGGTGCAATTCTGAAATTTTTTGGTTTTTCCTGCTCCTCTTAGCATGATAAAGAAGATTCAAAGAGAGTGAGATGCCAGCTCCTTTCATTCAGTCAGTAGCTTCAATCATTTCTGGACGTTTTTCAATGGCAAAAATCAATGAATATTGTAAATGCACAAACAGTAATTTCTCCGCATTGCAAGGTGCAATTCTGAAATTTTTGCTTTTTCCTGCTCCTCTTAGCATGATAAAGAAGATTCAAAGAGAGTGAGATGCCAGCTCCTTTCATTCAGTCAGTAGCTTCAAACATTTCTGGTATATGAATAACATGATGTTTTTCAATGGCAAAAATCAATGAATATTGTAAATGCACAAACAGTAATTTCTCCGCATTGCAAGGTGCAAGTCTGAAATTTTTTGCTTTTTCCTGCTCCTCTTAGAATGATAAAGAAGATTCAAAGAGAGTGAGATGCCAGCTACTTTCATTCAGTCAGTAGCTTCAATCATTTCTGGACGTTTTTCAATGGTAAAAATCAATGAATATTGTAAATGCACAAACAGTAATTTCTCCGCATTGCAAGGTGCAATTCTGAAATTTTTTGCTTTTTCCTGCTCCTCTTAGCATGATAAAGAAGATTCAAAGAGAGTGAGATGCCAGCTCCTTTCATTCAGTCAGTAGCTTCAAACATTTCTGGTATATGAATAACATGATGTTTTTCAATGGCAAAAATCAATGAATATTGTAAATGCACAAACAGTAATTTCTCCGCATTGCAAGGTGCAATTCTGAAATTTTTTGCTTTTTCCTGCTCCTCTTAGCATGATAAAGAAGATTCAAAGAGAGTGAGATGCCAGCTCCTTTCATTCAGTCAGTAGCTTCAAACATTTCAGGTATATGAATAACATGATGTTTTTCAATGGCAAAAATCAATGAATATTGTAAATGCACAAACAGTAATTTCTCCGCATTGCAAGGTGCAATTCTGAAATTTTTTGCTTTTTCCTGCTCCTCTTAGCATGATAAAGAAGATTCAAAGAGAGTGAGATGCCAGCTCCTTTCATTCAGTCAGTAGCTTCAATCATTTCTGGACGTTTTTCAATTGCAAAAATCAATGAATATTGTAAATGCACAAACAGTAATTTCTCCACATTGCAAGGTGCAATTCTGAAATTTTTTGCTTTTTCCTGCTCCTCTTAGCATGATAAAGAAGATTCAAAGAGGGTGAGATGCCAGCTCCTTTCATTCAGTCAGTAGCTTCAAACATTTCTGGTATATGAATAACATGATGTTTTTCAATGGCAAAAATCAATGAATATTGTAAATGCACAAACAGTAATTTCTCCGCATTGCAAGCTGCAATTCTGAAATTTTTTGCTTTTTCCTGCTCCTCTTAGCATGATAAAGAAGATTCAAAGAGAGTGAGATGCCAGCTCCTTTCATTCAGTCAGTAGCTTCAATCATTTCTGGACGTTTTTCAATGGCAAAAATCAATGAATATTGTAAATGCGCAAACAGTAATTTCTCCGCATTGCAAGGTGCAATTCTGAAATTTTTTGCTTTTTCCTGCTCCTCTTAGCATGATAAAGAAGATTCAAAGAGAGTGAGATGCCAGCTCCTTTCATTCAGTCAGTAGCTTCAAACATTTCTGGTATATGAATAACATGATGTTTTTCAATGGCAAAAATCAATGAATATTGTAAATGCACAAACAGTAATTTCTCCGCATTGCAAGGTGCAATTCTGAAATTTTTTGCTTTTTCCTGCTCCTCTTAGCATGATAAAGAAGATTCAAAGAGAGTGAGATGCCAGCTCCTTTCGTTCAGTCAGTAGCTTCAATCATTTCTGGACGTTTTTCAATGGCAAAAATCATTGAATATTGTAAATGCACAAACAGTAATTTCTCCGCATTGCAAGGTGCAATTCTGAAATTTTTTACTTTTTCCTGCTCCTCTTAGCATGATAAAGAAGATTCAAAGAGAGTGAGATGCCAGCTCCTTTCATTCAGTCAGTAGCTTCAATCATTTCTGGTATATGAATAACGATGTTTTTCAATGGCAAAAATCAATGAATATTGTAAATGCACAAACAGTAATTTCTCCGCATTGCAAGGTGCAATTCTGAAATTTTTTGCTTTTTCCTGCTCCTCTTAGCATGATAAACAAGATTCAAAGAGAGTGAGATGCCAGCTCCTTTCATTCAGTCAGTAGCTTCAATCATTTCTGGACGTTTTTCAATGGCAAAAATCAATGAATATTGTAAATGCACAAACAGTAATTTCTCCGAATTGCAAGGTGCAATTCTGAAATTTTTTGCTTTTTCCTGCTCCTCTTAGCATGATAAAGAAGATTCAAAGAGAGTGAGATGCCAGCTCCTTTCGTTCAGTCAGTAGCTTCAATCATTTCTGGACGTTTTTCAATGGCAAAAATCATTGAATATTGTAAATGCACAAACAGTAATTTCTCCGCATTGCAAGGTGCAATTCTGAAATTTTTTGCTTTTTCCTGCTCCTCTTAGCATGATAAAGAAGATTCAAAGAGAGTGAGATGCCAGCTCCTTTCATTCAGTCAGTAGCTTCAATCATTTCTGGTATATGAATAACATGATGTTTTTCAATGGCAAAAATCAATGAATATTGTAAATGCACAAACAGTAATTTCTCCGCATTGCAAGGTGCAATTCTGAAATTTTTTGCTTTTTCCTGCTCCTCTTAGCATGATAAACAAGATTCAAAGAGAGTGAGATGCCAGCTCCTTTCATTCAGTCAGTAGCTTCAATCATTTCTGGACGTTTTTCAATGGCAAAAATCAATGAATATTGTAAATGCACAAACAGTAATTTCTCCGCATTGCAAGGTGCAATTCTGAAATTTTTTGCTTTTTCCTGCTCTTAGCATGATAAAGAAGATTCAAAGAGAGTGAGATGCCAGCTCCTTTCATTCAGTCAGTAGCTTCAATCATTTATGGACGTTTTTCAATGGCAAAAATCAATGAATATTGTAAATGCACAAACAGTAATTTCTATGCATTGCAAGGTGCAATTCTGAAATTTTTTGCTTTTTCCTGCTCCTCTTAGCATGATAAAGATTCAAAGAGAGTGAGATGCCAGCTCCTTTCATTCAGTCAGTAGCTTCAAACATTTCTGGTATATGAATAACATGATGTTTTTCAATGGCAAAAATCAATGAATATTGTAAATGCACAAACAGTAATTTCTCCGCATTGCAAGGTGCAAGTCTGAAATTTTTTGCTTTTTCCTGCTCCTCTTAGCATGGTAAAGAAGATTCAAAGAGAGTGAGATGCCAGCTACTTTCATTCAGTCAGTAGCTTCAATCATTTCTGGACGTTTTTCAATGGTAAAAATCAATGAATATTGTAAATGCACAAACAGTAATTTCTCCGCATTGCAAGGTGCAATTCTGAAATTTTTTGCTTTTTCCTGCTCCTCTTAGCATGATAAAGAAGATTCAAAGACAGTGAGATGCCAGCTCCTTTCGTTCAGTCAGTAGCTTCAATCATTTCTGGACGTTTTTCAATGGCAAAAATCATTGAATATTGTAAATGCACAAACAGTAATTTCTCCGCATTGCAAGGTGCAATTCTGAAATTTTTTACTTTTTCCTGCTCCTCTTAGCATGATAAAGAAGATTCAAAGAGAGTGAGATGCCAGCTCCTTTCATTCAGTCAGTAGCTTCAATCATTTCTGGTATATGAATAACATGATGTTTTTCAATGGCAAAAATCAATGAATATTGTAAATGCACAAACAGTAATTTCTCCGCATTGCAAGGTGCAATTCTGAAATTTTTTGCTTTTTCCTGCTCCTCTTAGCATGATAAACAAGATTCAAAGAGAGTGAGATGCCAGCTCCTTTCATTCAGTCAGTAGCTTCAATCATTTCTGGACGTTTTTCAATGGCAAAAATCAATGAATATTGTAAATGCACAAACAGTAATTTCTCCGCATTGCAAGGTGCAATTCTGAAATTTTTTGCTTTTTCCTGCTCCTCTTAGCATGATAAAGAAGATTTAAAGAGAGTGAGATGCCAGCTCCTTTCATTCAGTCAGTAGCTTCAATCATTTCTGGACGTTTTTCAATGGCAAAAATCAATGAATATTGTAAATGCACAAACAGTAATTTCTCCGCATTGCAAGGTGCAATTCTGAAATTTTTTGCTTTTTCCTGCTCCTCTTAGCATGATAAAGAAGATTCAAAGAGAGTGAGATGCCAGCTCCTTTCATTCAGTCAGTAGCTTCAAACATTTCTGGTATATGAATAACATGATGTTTTTCAATGGCAAAAATCAATGAATATTGTAAATGCACAAACAGTAATTTCTCCGCATTGCAAGGTGCAAGTCTGAAATTTTTTGCTTTTTCCTGCTCCTCTTAGCATGATAAAGCAGATTCAAAGAGAGTGAGATGCCAGCTACTTTCATTCAGTCAGTAGCTTCAATCATTTCTGGACGTTTTTCAATGGTAAAAATCAATGAATATTGTAAATGCACAAACAGTAATTTCTCCGCATTGCAAGGTGCAATTCTGAAATTTTTTGCTTTTTCCTGCTCCTCTTAGCATGATAAAGAAGATTCAAAGAGAGTGAGATGCCAGCTCCTTTCATTCAGTCAGTAGCTTCAAACATTTCTGGTATATGAATAACATGATGTTTTTCAATGGCAAAAATCAATGAATATTGTAAATGCACAAACAGTAATTTCTCCGCATTGCAAGGTGCAATTCTGAAATTTTTTGCTTTTTCCTGCTCCTCTTAGCATGATAAAGAAGATTCAAAGAGAGTGAGATGCCAGCTCCTTTCATTCAGTCAGTAGCTTCAAACATTTCAGGTATATGAATAACATGATGTTTTTCAATGGCAAAAATCAATGAATATTGTAAATGCACAAACAGTAATTTCTCCGCATTGCAAGGTGCAATTCTGAAATTTTTTGCTTTTTCCTGCTCCTCTTAGCATGATAAAGAAGATTCAAAGAGAGTGAGATGCCAGCTCCTTTCATTCAGTCAGTAGCTTCAATCATTTCTGGACGTTTTTCAATTGCAAAAATGAATGAATATTGTAAATGCACAAACAGTAATTTCTCCGCATTGCAAGGTGCAATTCTGAAATTTTTTGCTTTTTCCTGCTCCTCTTAGCATGATAAAGAAGATTCAAAGAGAGTGAGATGCCAGCTCCTTTCATTCAGTCAGTAGCTTCAATCATTTCTGGACGTTTTTCAATGGCAAAAATCAATGAATATTGTAAATGCGCAAACAGTAATTTCTCCGCATTGCAAGGTGCAATTCTGAAATTTTTTGCTTTTTCCTGCTCCTCTTAGCATGATAAAGAAGATTCAAAGAGAGTGAGATGCCAGCTCCTTTCATTCAGTCAGTAGCTTCAAACATTTCTGGTATATGAATAACGATGTTTTTCAATGGCAAAAATCAATGAATATTGTAAATGCACAAACAGTAATTTCTCCGCATTGCAAGGTGCAATTCTGAAATTTTTTGCTTTTTCCTGCTCCTCTTAGCATGATAAAGAAGATTCAAAGAGAGTGAGATGCCAGCTCCTTTCGTTCAGTCAGTAGCTTCAATCATTTCTAGACGTTTTCAATGTTAAAAATCATTGAATATTGTAAATGCACAAACAGTAATTTCTCCGCATTGCAAGGTGCAATTCTGAAATTTTTTACTTTTTCCTGCTCCTCTTAGCATGATAAAGAAGATTCAAAGAGAGTAAGATGCCAGCTCCTTTCATTCAGTCAGTAGCTTCAATCATTTCTGGTATATGAATAACATGATGTTTTTCAATGGCAAAAATCAATGAATATTGTAAATGCACAAACAGTAATTTCTCCGCATTGCAAGGTGCAATTCTGAAATTTTTTGCTTTTTCCTGCTCCTCTTAGCATGATAAAGAAGATTCAAAGAGAGTGAGATGCCAGCTCCTTTCATTCAGTCAGTAGCTTCAATCATTTCTGGACGTTTTTCAATGGCAAAAATCAATGAATATTGTAAATGCACAAACAGTAATTTCTCCGCATTGCAAGGTGCAATTCTGAAATTTTTTGCTTTTTCCTGCTCCTCTTAGCATGATAAAGAAGATTCAAAGAGAGTGAGATGCCAGCTCCTTTCATTCAGTCAGTAGCTTCAAACATTTCTGGTATATGAATAACATGATGTTTTTCAATGGCAAAAATCAATGAATATTGTAAATGCACAAACAGTAATTTCTCCGCATTGCAAGGTGCAATTCTGAAATTTTTTGCTTTTTCCTGCTCCTCTTAGCATGATAAAGAAGATTCAAAGAGAGTGAGATGCCAGCTCCTTTCGTTCAGTCAGTAGCTTCAATCATCTCTGGACGTTTTTCAATGGCAAAAATCATTGAATATTGTAAATGCACAAACAGTAATTTCTCCGCATTGCAAGGTGCAATTCTGAAATTTTTTACTTTTTCCTGCTCCTCTTAGCATGATAAAGAAGATTCAAAGAGAGTGAGATGCCAGCTCCTTTCATTCAGTCAGTAGCTTCAATCATTTCTGGTATATGAATAACATGATGTTTTTCAATGGCAAAAATCAATGAATATTGTAAATGCACAAACAGTAATTTCTCCGCATTGCAAGGTGCAATTCTGAAATTTTTTGCTTTTTCCTGCTCCTCTTAGCATGATAAAGAAGATTCAAAGGGAGTGAGATGCCAGCTCCTTTCATTCAGTCAGTAGCTTCAATCATTTCTGGACGTTTTTCAATGGCAAAAATCAATGAATATTGTAAATGCACAAACAGTAATTTCTCCGCATTGCAAGGTGCAAGTCTGAAATTTTTTGCTTTTTCCTGCTCCTCTTAGCATGATAAAGAAGATTCAAAGAGAGTGAGATGCCAGCTACTTTCATTCAGTCAGTAGCTTCAATCATTTCTGGACGTTTTTCAATGGTAAAAATCAATGAATATTGTAAATGCACAAACAGTAATTTCTCCGCATTGCAAGGTGCAATTCTGAAATTTTTTACTTTTTCCTGCTCCTCTTAGCATGATAAAGAAGATTCAAAGAGAGTGAGATGCCAGCTCCTTTCATTCAGTCAGTAGCTTCAATCATTTCTGGTATATGAATAACATGATGTTTTTCAATGGCAAAAATCAATGAATATTGTAAATGCACAAACAGTAATTTCTCCTCATTGCAAGGTGCAATTCTGAAATTTTTTGCTTTTTCCTGCTCCTCTTAGCATGATAAAGAAGATTCAAAGAGAGTGAGATGCCAGCTCCTTTCATTCAGTCAGTAGCTTCAATCATTTCTGGACGTTTTTCAATGGCAAAAATCAATGAATATTGTAAATGCACAAACAGTAATTTCTCCGCATTGCAAGGTGCAATTCTGAAATTTTTTGCTTTTTCCTGCTCCTCTTAGCATGATAAAGAAGATTCAAAGAGAGTGAGATGCCAGCTCCTTTCATTCAGTCAGTAGCTTCAAACATTTCTGGTATATGAATAACATGATGTTTTTCAATGGCAAAAATCAATGAATATTGTAAATGCACAAACAGTAATTTCTCCGCATTGCAAGGTGCAATTCTGAAATTTTTTGCTTTTTCCTGCTCCTCTTAGCATGATAAAGAAGATTCAAAGAGAGTGAGATGCCAGCTCCTTTCGTTCAGTCAGTAGCTTCAATCATCTCTGGACGTTTTTCAATGGCAAAATTCATTGAATATTGTAAATGCACAAACAGTAATTTCTCCGCATTGCAAGGTGCAATTCTGAAATTTTTTACTTTTTCCTGCTCCTCTTAGCATGATAAAGAAGATTCAAAGAGAGTGAGATGCCAGCTCCTTTCATTCAGTCAGTAGCTTCAATCATTTCTGGTATATGAATAACATGATGTTTTTCAATGGCAAAAATCAATGAATATTGTAAATGCACAAACAGTAATTTCTCCGCATTGCAAGGTGCAATTCTGAAATTTTTTGCTTTTTCCTGCTCCTCTTAGCATGATAAAGAAGATTCAAAGGGAGTGAGATGCCAGCTCCTTTCATTCAGTCAGTAGCTTCAATCATTTCTGGACGTTTTTCAATGGCAAAAATCAATGAATATTGTAAATGCACAAACAGTAATTTCTCCGCATTGCAAGATGCAAGTCTGAAATTTTTTGCTTTTTCCTGCTCCTCTTAGCATGATAAAGAAGATTCAAAGAGAGTGAGATGCCAGCTACTTTCATTCAGTCAGTAGCTTCAATCATTTCTGGACGTTTTTCAATGGTAAAAATCAATGAATATTGTAAATGCACAAACAGTAATTTCTCCGCATTGCAAGGTGCAATTCTGAAATTTTTTGCTTTTTCCTGCTCCTCTTAGCATGATAAAGAAGATTCAAAGAGAGTGAGATGCCAGCTCCTTTCATTCAGTCAGTAGCTTCAAACATTTCAGGTATATGAATAACATGATGTTTTTCAATGGCAAAAATCAATGAATATTGTAAATGCACAAACAGTAATTTCTCCGCATTGCAAGGTGCAATTCTGAAATTTTTTGCTTTTTCCTGCTCCTCTTAGCATGATAAAGAAGATTCAAAGAGAGTGAGATGGCAGCTCCTTTCATTCAGTCAGTAGCTTCAATCATTTCTGGACGTTTTTCAATTGCAAAAATCAATGAATATTGTAAATGCACAAACAGTAATTTCTCCGCATTGCAAGGTGCAATTCTGAAATTTTTTGCTTTTTCCTGCTCCTCTTAGCATGATAAAGAAGATTCAAAGAGGGTGAGATGCCAGCTCCTTTCATTCAGTCAGTAGCTTCAATCATTTCTGGTATATGAATAACATGATGTTTTTCAATGGCAAAAATCAATGAATATTGTAAATGCACAAACAGTAATTTCTCCGCATTGCAAGGTGCAATTCTGAAATTTTTTGCTTTTTCCTGCTCCTCTTAGCATGATAAAGAAGATTCAAAGAGAGTGAGATGCCAGCTCCTTTCATTCAGTCAGTAGCTTCAATCATTTCTGGACGTTTTTCAATGGCAAAAATCAATGAATATTGTAAATGCACAAACAGTAATTTCTCCGCATTGCAAGGTGCAATTCTGAAATTTTTTGCTTTTTCCTGCTCCTCTTAGCATGATAAAGAAGATTCAAAGAGAGTGAGATGCCAGCTCCTTTCGTTCAGTCAGTAGCTTCAATCATCTCTGGACGTTTTTCAATGGCAAAAATCATTGAATATTGTAAATGCACAAACAGTAATTTCTCCGCATTGCAAGGTGCAATTCTGAAATTTTTTACTTTTTCCTGCTCCTCTTAGCATGATAAAGAAGATTCAAAGAGAGTGAGATGCCAGCTCCTTTCATTCAGTCAGTAGCTTCAATCATTTCTGGTATATGAATAACATGATGTTTTTCAATGGCAAAAATCAATGAATATTGTAAATGCACAAACAGTAATTTCTCCGCATTGCAAGGTGCAATTCTGAAATTTTTTGCTTTTTCCTGCTCCTCTTAGCATGATAAAGAAGATTCAAAGGGAGTGAGATGCCAGCTCCTTTCATTCAGTCAGTAGCTTCAATCATTTCTGGACGTTTTTCAATGGCAAAAATCAATGAATATTGTAAATGCACAAACAGTAATTTCTCCGCATTGCAAGGTGCAAGTCTGAAATTTTTTGCTTTTTCCTGCTCCTCTTAGCATGATAAAGAAGATTCAAAGAGAGTGAGATGCCAGCTACTTTCATTCAGTCAGTAGCTTCAATCATTTCTGGACGTTTTTCAATGGTAAAAATCAATGAATATTGTAAATGCACAAACAGTAATTTCTCCGCATTGCAAGGTGCAATTCTGAAATTTTTTACTTTTTCCTGCTCCTCTTAGCATGATAAAGAAGATTCAAAGAGAGTGAGATGCCAGCTCCTTTCATTCAGTCAGTAGCTTCAATCATTTCTGGTATATGAATAACATGATGTTTTTCAATGGCAAAAATCAATGAATATTGTAAATGCACAAACAGTAATTTCTCCTCATTGCAAGGTGCAATTCTGAAATTTTTTGCTTTTTCCTGCTCCTCTTAGCATGATAAAGAAGATTCAAAGAGAGTGAGATGCCAGCTCCTTTCATTCAGTCAGTAGCTTCAATCATTTCTGGACGTTTTTCAATGGCAAAAATCAATGAATATTGTAAATGCACAAACAGTAATTTCTCCGCATTGCAAGGTGCAATTCTGAAATTTTTTGCTTTTTCCTGCTCCTCTTAGCATGATAAAGAAGATTCAAAGAGAGTGAGATGCCAGCTCCTTTCATTCAGTCAGTAGCTTCAAACATTTCTGGTATATGAATAACATGATGTTTTTCAATGGCAAAAATCAATGAATATTGTAAATGCACAAACAGTAATTTCTCCGCATTGCAAGGTGCAATTCTGAAATTTTTTGCTTTTTCCTGCTCCTCTTAGCATGATAAAGAAGATTCAAAGAGAGTGAGATGCCAGCTCCTTTCGTTCAGTCAGTAGCTTCAATCATCTCTGGACGTTTTTCAATGGCAAAATTCATTGAATATTGTAAATGCACAAACAGTAATTTCTCCGCATTGCAAGGTGCAATTCTGAAATTTTTTACTTTTTCCTGCTCCTCTTAGCATGATAAAGAAGATTCAAAGAGAGTGAGATGCCAGCTCCTTTCATTCAGTCAGTAGCTTCAATCATTTCTGGTATATGAATAACATGATGTTTTTCAATGGCAAAAATCAATGAATATTGTAAATGCACAAACAGTAATTTCTCCGCATTGCAAGGTGCAATTCTGAAATTTTTTGCTTTTTCCTGCTCCTCTTAGCATGATAAAGAAGATTCAAAGGGAGTGAGATGCCAGCTCCTTTCATTCAGTCAGTAGCTTCAATCATTTCTGGACGTTTTTCAATGGCAAAAATCAATGAATATTGTAAATGCACAAACAGTAATTTCTCCGCATTGCAAGATGCAAGTCTGAAATTTTTTGCTTTTTCCTGCTCCTCTTAGCATGATAAAGAAGATTCAAAGAGAGTGAGATGCCAGCTACTTTCATTCAGTCAGTAGCTTCAATCATTTCTGGACGTTTTTCAATGGTAAAAATCAATGAATATTGTAAATGCACAAACAGTAATTTCTCCGCATTGCAAGGTGCAATTCTGAAATTTTTTGCTTTTTCCTGCTCCTCTTAGCATGATAAAGAAGATTCAAAGAGAGTGAGATGCCAGCTCCTTTCATTCAGTCAGTAGCTTCAAACATTTCAGGTATATGAATAACATGATGTTTTTCAATGGCAAAAATCAATGAATATTGTAAATGCACAAACAGTAATTTCTCCGCATTGCAAGGTGCAATTCTGAAATTTTTTGCTTTTTCCTGCTCCTCTTAGCATGATAAAGAAGATTCAAAGAGAGTGAGATGGCAGCTCCTTTCATTCAGTCAGTAGCTTCAATCATTTCTGGACGTTTTTCAATTGCAAAAATCAATGAATATTGTAAATGCACAAACAGTAATTTCTCCGCATTGCAAGGTGCAATTCTGAAATTTTTTGCTTTTTCCTGCTCCTCTTAGCATGATAAAGAAGATTCAAAGAGGGTGAGATGCCAGCTCCTTTCATTCAGTCAGTAGCTTCAATCATTTCTGGTATATGAATAACATGATGTTTTTCAATGGCAAAAATCAATGAATATTGTAAATGCACAAACAGTAATTTCTCCGCATTGCAAGGTGCAATTCTGAAATTTTTTGCTTTTTCCTGCTCCTCTTAGCATGATAAAGAAGATTCAAAGAGAGTGAGATGCCAGCTCCTTTCATTCAGTCAGTAGCTTCAATCATTTCTGGACGTTTTTCAATGGCAAAAATCAATGAATATTGTAAATGCACAAACAGTAATTTCTCCGCATTGCAAGGTGCAATTCTGAAATTTTTTGCTTTTTCCTGCTCCTCTTAGCATGATAAAGAAGATTCAAAGAGAGTGAGATGCCAGCTCCTTTCATTCAGTCAGTAGCTTCAAACATTTCTGGTATATGAATAACATGATGTTTTTCAATGGCAAAAATCAATGAATATTGTAAATGCACAAACAGTAATTTCTCCGCATTGCAAGGTGCAATTCTGAAATTTTTTGCTTTTTCCTGCTCCTCTTAGCATGATAAAGAAGATTCAAAGAGAGTGAGATGCCAGCTCCTTTCGTTCAGTCAGTAGCTTCAATCATCTCTGGACGTTTTTCAATGGCAAAAATCATTGAATATTGTAAATGCACAAACAGTAATTTCTCCGCATTGCAAGGTGCAATTCTGAAATTTTTTACTTTTTCCTGCTCCTCTTAGCATGATAAAGAAGATTCAAAGAGAGTGAGATGCCAGCTCCTTTCATTCAGTCAGTAGCTTCAATCATTTCTGGTATATGAATAACATGATGTTTTTCAATGGCAAAAATCAATGAATATTGTAAATGCACAAACAGTAATTTCTCCGCATTGCAAGGTGCAATTCTGAAATTTTTTGCTTTTTCCTGCTCCTCTTAGCATGATAAAGAAGATTCAAAGGGAGTGAGATGCCAGCTCCTTTCATTCAGTCAGTAGCTTCAATCATTTCTGGACGTTTTTCAATGGCAAAAATCAATGAATATTGTAAATGCACAAACAGTAATTTCTCCGCATTGCAAGGTGCAAGTCTGAAATTTTTTGCTTTTTCCTGCTCCTCTTAGCATGATAAAGAAGATTCAAAGAGAGTGAGATGCCAGCTACTTTCATTCAGTCAGTAGCTTCAATCATTTCTGGACGTTTTTCAATGGTAAAAATCAATGAATATTGTAAATGCACAAACAGTAATTTCTCCGCATTGCAAGGTGCAATTCTGAAATTTTTTGCTTTTTCCTGCTCCTCTTAGCATGATAAAGAAGATTCAAAGAGAGTGAGATGCCAGCTCCTTTCATTCAGTCAGTAGCTTCAAACATTTCTGGTATATGAATAACATGATGTTTTTCAATGGCAAAAATCAATGAATATTGTAAATGCACAAACAGTAATTTCTCCGCATTGCAAGGTGCAAGTCTGAAATTTTTTGCTTTTTCCTGCTCCTCTTAGCATGATAAAGAAGATTCAAAGAGAGTGAGATGCCAGCTCCTTTCATTCAGTCAGTAGCTTCAAACATTTCAGGTATATGAATAACATGATGTTTTTCAATGGCAAAAATCAATGAATATTGTAAATGCACAAACAGTAATTTCTCCGCATTGCAAGGTGCAATTCTGAAATTTTTTGCTTTTTCCTGCTCCTCTTAGCATGATAAAGAAGATTCAAAGAGAGTGAGATGGCAGCTCCTTTCATTCAGTCAGTAGCTTCAATCATTTCTGGACGTTTTTCAATTGCAAAAATCAATGAATATTGTAAATGCACAAACAGTAATTTCTCCGCATTGCAAGGTGCAATTCTGAAATTTCTTGCTTTTTCCTGCTCCTCTTAGCATGATAAAGAAGATTCAAAGAGGGTGAGATGCCAGCTCCTTTCATTCAGTCAGTAGCTTCAAACATTTCTGCTATATGAATAACATGATGTTTTTCAATGGCAAAAATCAATGAATATTGTAAATGCACAAACAGTAATTTCTCCGCATTGCAAGGTGCAATTCTGAAATTTTTTGCTTTTTCCTGCTCCTCTTAGCATGATAAAGAAGATTCAAAGAGAGTGAGATGCCAGCTCCTTTCGTTCAGTCAGTAGCTTCAATCATTTCTGGACGTTTTTCAATGGCAAAAATCATTGAATATTGTAAATGCACAAACAGTAATTTCTCCGCATTGCAAGTTGCAATTCTGAAATTTTTTACTTTTTCCTGCTCCTCTTAGCATGATAAAGAAGATTCAAAGAGAGTGAGATGCCAGCTCCTTTCATTCAGTCAGTAGCTTCAATCATTTCTGGACGTTTTTCAATGGCAAAAATCAATGAATATTGTAAATGCACAAACAGTAATTTCTCCGCATTGCAAGGTGCAATTCTGAAATTTTTTGCTTTTTCCTGCTCCTCTTAGCATGATAAACAAGATTCAAAGAGAGTGAGATGCCAGCTCCTTTCATTCAGTCAGTAGCTTCAATCATTTCTGGACGTTTTTCAATGGCAAAAATCAATGAATATTGTAAATGCACAAACAGTAATTTCTCCGCATTGCAAGGTGCAATTCTGAAATTTTTTGCTTTTTCCTGCTCTTAGCATGATAAAGAAGATTCAAAGAGAGTGAGATGCCAGCTCCTTTCATTCAGTCAGTAGCTTCAATCATTTATGGACGTTTTTCAATGGCAAAAATCAATGAATATTGTAAATGCACAAACAGTAATTTCTATGCATTGCAAGGTGCAATTCTGAAATTTTTTGCTTTTTCCTGCTCCTCTTAGCATGATAAAGAAGATTCAAAGAGAGTGAGATGCCAGCTCCTTTCATTCAGTCAGTAGCTTCAAACATTTCTGGTATATGAATAACAAGATGTTTTTCAATGGCAAAAATAAATGAATATTGTAAATGCACAAACAGTAATTTCTCCGCATTGCAAGGTGCAAGTCTGAAATTTTTTGCTTTTTCCTGCTCCTCTTAGCATGGTAAAGAAGATTCAAAGAGAGTGAGATGCCAGCTACTTTCATTCAGTCAGTAGCTTCAATCATTTCTGGACGTTTTTCAATGGTAAAAATCAATGAATATTGTAAATGCACAAACAGTAATTTCTCCGCATTGCAAGGTGCAATTCTGAAATTTTTTGCTTTTTCCTGCTCCTCTTAGCATGATAAAGAAGATTCAAAGAGAGTGAGATGCCAGCTCCTTTCGTTCAGTCAGTAGCTTCAATCATTTCTGGACGTTTTTCAATGGCAAAAATCATTGAATATTGTAAATGCACAAACAGTAATTTCTCCGCATTGCAAGGTGCAATTCTGAAATTTTTTACTTTTTCCTGCTCCTCTTAGCATGATAAAGAAGATTCAAAGAGCGTGAGATGCCAGCTCCTTTCATTCAGTCAGTAGCTTCAATCATTTCTGGTATATGAATAACATGATGTTTTTCAATGGCAAAAATCAATGAATATTGTAAATGCACAAACAGTAATTTCTCCGCATTGCAAGGTGCAATTCTGAAATTTTTTGCTTTTTCCTGCTCCTCTTAGCATGATAATCAAGATTCAAAGAGAGTGAGATGCCAGCTCCTTTCATTCAGTCAGTAGCTTCAATCATTTCTGGACGTTTTTCAATGGCAAAAATCAATGAATATTGTAAATGCACAAACAGTAATTTCTCCGCATTGCAAGGTGCTATTCTGAAATTTTTTGCTTTTTCATGCTCCTCTTAGCATGATAAAGAAGATTTAAAGAGAGTGAGATGCCAGCTCCTTTCATTCAGTCAGTAGCTTCAATCATTTCTGGACTTTTTCAATGGCAAAAATCAATGAATATTGTAAATGCACAAACAGTAATTTCTCCGCATTGCAAGGTGCAATTCTGAAATTTTTTGCTTTTTCCTGCTCCTCTTAGCATGATAAAGAAGATTCAAAGAGAGTGAGATGCCAGCTCCTTTCATTCAGTCAGTAGCTTCAAACATTTCTGGTATATGAATAACATGATGTTTTTCAATGGCAAAAATCAATGAATATTGTAAATGCACAAACAGTAATTTCTCCGCATTGCAAGGTGCAAGTCTGGAATTTTTTGCTTTTTCCTGCTCCTCTTAGCATGATAAAGCAGATTCAAAGAGAGTGAGATGCCAGCTACTTTCATTCAGTCAGTAGCTTCAATCATTTCTGGACGTTTTTCAAGGGTAAAAATCAATGAATATTGTAAATGCACAAACAGTAATTTCTCCGCATTGCAAGGTGCAATTCTGAAATTTTTTGCTTTTTCCTGCTCCTCTTAGCATGATAAAGAAGATTCAAAGAGAGTGAGATGCCAGCTCCTTTCATTCAGTCAGTAGCTTCAAACATTTCTGGTATATGAATAACATGATGTTTTTCAATGGCAAAAATCAATGAATATTGTAAATGCACAAACAGTAATTTCTCCGCATTGCAAGGTGCAATTCTGAAATTTTTTGCTTTTTCCTGCTCCTCTTAGCATGATAAAGAAGATTCAAAGAGAGTGAGATGCCAGCTCCTTTCATTCAGTCAGTAGCTTCAAACATTTCAGGTATATGAATAACATGATGTTTTTCAATGGCAAAAATCAATGAATATTGTAAATGCACAAACAGTAATTTCTCCGCATTGCAAGGTGAAATTCTGAAATTTTTTGCTTTTTCCTGCTCCTCTTAGCATGATAAAGAAGATTCAAAGAGAGTGAGATGCCAGCTCCTTTCATTCAGTCAGTAGCTTCAATCATTTCTGGACGTTTTTCAATTGCAAAAATGAATGAATATTGTAAATGCACAAACAGTAATTTCTCCGCATTGCAAGGTGCAATTCTGAAATTTTTTGCTTTTTCCTGCTCCTCTTAGCATGATAAAGAAGATTCAAAGAGGGTGAGATGCCAGCTCCTTTCATTCAGTCAGTAGCTTCAAACATTTCTGGTATATGAATAACATGATGTTTTTCAATGGCAAAAATCAATGAATATTGTAAATGCACAAACAGTAATTTCTCCGCATTGCAAGGTGCAATTCTGAAATTTTTTGCTTTTTCCTGCTCCTCTTAGCATGATAAAGAAGATTCAAAGAGAGTGAGATGCCAGCTCCTTTCATTCAGTCAGTAGCTTCAATCATTTCTGGACGTTTTTCAATGGCAAAAATCAATGAATATTGTAAATGCGCAAACAGTAATTTCTCCGCATTGCAAGGTGCAATTCTGAAATTTTTTGCTTTTTCCTGCTCCTCTTAGCATGATAAAGAAGATTCAAAGAGAGTGAGATGCCAGCTCCTTTCATTCAGTCAGTAGCTTCAAACATTTCTGGTATATGAATAACATGATGTTTTTCAATGGCAAAAATCAATGAATATTGTAAATGCACAAACAGTAATTTCTCCGCATTGCAAGGTGCAATTCTGAAATTTTTTGCTTTTTCCTGCTCCTCTTAGCATGATAAAGAAGATTCAAAGGGAGTGAGATGCCAGCTCCTTTCATTCAGTCAGTAGCTTCAATCATTTCTGGACGTTTTTCAATGGCAAAAATCAATGAATATTGTAAATGCACAAACAGTAATTTCTCCGCATTGCAAGGTGCAAGTCTGAAATTTTTTGCTTTTTCCTGCTCCTCTTAGCATGATAAAGAAGATTCAAAGAGAGTGAGATGCCAGCTACTTTCATTCAGTCAGTAGCTTCAATCATTTCTGGACGTTTTTCAATGGTAAAAATCAATGAATATTGTAAATGCACAAACAGTAATTTCTCCGCATTGCAAGGTGCAATTCTGAAATTTTTTGCTTTTTCCTGCTCCTCTTAGCATGATAAAGAAGATTCAAAGAGAGTGAGATGCCAGCTCCTTTCATTCAGTCAGTAGCTTCAAACATTTCAGGTATATGAATAACATGATGTTTTTCAATGGCAAAAATCAATGAATATTGTAAATGCACAAACAGTAATTTCTCCGCATTGCAAGGTGCAATTCTGAAATTTTTTGCTTTTTCCTGCTCCTCTTAGCATGATAAAGAAGATTCAAAGAGAGTGAGATGGCAGCTCCTTTCATTCAGTCAGTAGCTTCAATCATTTCTGGACGTTTTTCAATTGCAAAAATCAATGAATATTGTAAATGCACAAACAGTAATTTCTCCGCATTGCAAGGTGCAATTCTGAAATTTTTTGCTTTTTCCTGCTCCTCTTAGCATGATAAAGAAGATTCAAAGAGGGTGAGATGCCAGCTCCTTTCATTCAGTCAGTAGCTTCAAACATTTCTGCTATATGAATAACATGATGTTTTTCAATGGCAAAAATCAATGAATATTGTAAATGCACAAACAGTAATTTCTCCGCATTGCAAGGTGCAATTCTGAAATTTTTTGCTTTTTCCTGCTCCTCTTAGCATGATAAAGAAGATTCAAAGAGAGTGAGATGCCAGCTCCTTTCGTTCAGTCAGTAGCTTCAATCATTTCTGGACGTTTTTCAATGGCAAAAATCATTGAATATTGTAAATGCACAAACAGTAATTTCTCCGCATTGCAAGGTGCAATTCTGAAATTTTTTACTGTTTCCTGCTCCTCTTAGCATGATAAAGAAGATTCAAAGAGAGTGAGATGCCAGCTCCTTTCATTCAGTCAGTAGCTTCAATCATTTCTGGTATATGAATAACATGATGTTTTTCAATGGCAAAAATCAATGAATATTGTAAATGCACAAACAGTAATTTCTCCGCATTGCAAGGTGCAATTCTGAAATTTTTTGCTTTTTCCTGCTCCTCTTAGCATGATAAACAAGATTCAAAGAGAGTGAGATGCCAGCTCCTTTCATTCAGTCAGTAGCTTCAATCATTTCTGGACGTTTTTCAATGGCAAAAATCAATGAATATTGTAAATGCACAAACAGTAATTTCTCCGAATTGCAAGGTGCAATTCTGAAATTTTTTGCTTTTTCCTGCTCCTCTTAGCATGATAAAGAAGATTCAAAGAGAGTGAGATGCCAGCTCCTTTCGTTCAGTCAGTAGCTTCAATCATTTCTGGACGTTTTTCAATGGCAAAAATCATTGAATATTGTAAATGCACAAACAGTAATTTCTCCGCATTGCAAGGTGCAATTCTGAAATTTTTTGCTTTTTCCTGCTCCTCTTAGCATGATAAAGAAGATTCAAAGAGAGTGAGATGCCAGCTCCTTTCATTCAGTCAGTAGCTTCAATCATTTCTGGTATATGAATAACATGATGTTTTTCAATGGCAAAAATCAATGAATATTGTAAATGCACAAACAGTAATTTCTCCGCATTGCAAGGTGCAATTCTGAAATTTTTTGCTTTTTCCTGCTCCTCTTAGCATGATAAACAAGATTCAAAGAGAGTGAGATGCCAGCTCCTTTCATTCAGTCAGTAGCTTCAATCATTTCTGGACGTTTTTCAATGGCAAAAATCAATGAATATTGTAAATGCACAAACAGTAATTTCTCCGCATTGCAAGGTGCAATTCTGAAATTTTTTGCTTTTTCCTGCTCTTAGCATGATAAAGAAGATTCAAAGAGAGTGAGATGCCAGCTCCTTTCATTCAGTCAGTAGCTTCAATCATTTATGGACGTTTTTCAATGGCAAAAATCAATGAATATTGTAAATGCACAAACAGTAATTTCTATGCATTGCAAGGTGCAATTCTGAAATTTTTTGCTTTTTCCTGCTCCTCTTAGCATGATAAAGAAGATTCAAAGAGAGTGAGATGCCAGCTCCTTTCATTCAGTCAGTAGCTTCAAACATTTCTGGTATATGAATAACATGATGTTTTTCAATGGCAAAAATCAATGAATATTGTAAATGCACAAACAGTAATTTCTCCGCATTGCAAGGTGCAAGTCTGAAATTTTTTGCTTTTTCCTGCTCCTCTTAGCATGGTAAAGAAGATTCAAAGAGAGTGAGATGCCAGCTACTTTCATTCAGTCAGTAGCTTCAATCATTTCTGGACGTTTTTCAATGGTAAAAATCAATGAATATTGTAAATGCACAAACAGTAATTTCTCCGCATTGCAAGGTGCAATTCTGAAATTTTTTGCTTTTTCCTGCTCCTCTTAGCATGATAAAGAAGATTCAAAGAGAGTGAGATGCCAGCTCCTTTCATTCAGTCAGTAGCTTCAATCATTTCTGGACGTTTTTCAATTGCAAAAATGAATGAATATTGTAAATGCACAAACAGTAATTTCTCCGCATTGCAAGGTGCAATTCTGAAATTTTTTGCTTTTTCCTGCTCCTCTTAGCATGATAAAGAAGATTCAAAGAGGGTGAGATGCCAGCTCCTTTCATTCAGTCAGTAGCCTCAAACATTTCTGGTATATGAATAACATGATGTTTTTCAATGGCAAAAATCAATGAATATTGTAAATGCACAAACAGTAATTTCTCCGCATTGCAAGGTGCAATTCTGAAATTTTTTGCTTTTTCCTGCTCCTCTTAGCATGATAAAGAAGATTCAAAGAGAGTGAGATGCCAGCTCCTTTCATTCAGTCAGTAGCTTCAATCATTTCTGGACGTTTTTCAATGGCAAAAATCAATGAATATTGTAAATGCGCAAACAGTAATTTCTCCGCATTGCAAGGTGCAATTCTGAAATTTTTTGCTTTTTCCTGCTCCTCTTAGCATGATAAAGAAGATTCAAAGAGAGTGAGATGCCAGCTCCTTTCATTCAGTCAGTAGCTTCAAACATTTCTGGTATATGAATAACATGATGTTTTTCAATGGCAAAAATCAATGAATATTGTAAATGCACAAACAGTAATTTCTCCGCATTGCAAGGTGCAATTCTGAAATTTTTTGCTTTTTCCTGCTCCTCTTAGCATGATAAAGAAGATTCAAAGAGAGTGAGATGCCAGCTCCTTTCGTTCAGTCAGTAGCTTCAATCATTTCTGGACGTTTTTCAATGGCAAAAATCATTGAATATTGTAAATGCACAAACAGTAATTTCTCCGCATTGCAAGGTGCAATTCTGAAATTTTTTACTTTTTCCTGCTCCTCTTAGCATGATAAAGAAGATTCAAAGAGAGTGAGATGCCAGCTCCTTTCATTCAGTCAGTAGCTTCAATCATTTCTGGTATATGAATAACATGATGTTTTTCAATGGCAAAAATCAATGAATATTGTAAATGCACAAACAGTAATTTCTCCGCATTGCAAGGTGCAATTCTGAAATTTTTTGCTTTTTCCTGCTCCTCTTAGCATGATAAAGAAGATTCAAAGAGAGTGAGATGCCAGCTCCTTTCATTCAGTCAGTAGCTTCAAACATTTCTGGTATATGAATAACATGATGTTTTTCAATGGCAAAAATCAATGAATATTGTAAATGCACAAACAGTAATTTCTCCGCATTGCAAGGTGCAATTCTGAAATTTTTTGCTTTTTCCTGCTCCTCTTAGCATGATAAAGAAGATTCAAAGAGAGTGAGATGCCAGCTCCTTTCATTCAGTCAGTAGCTTCAATCATTTCTGGTATATGAATAACATGATGTTTTTCAATGGCAAAAATCAATGAATATTGTAAATGCACAAACAGTAATTTCTCCGCATTGCAAGGTGCAATTCTGAAATTTTTTGCTTTTTCCTGCTCCTCTTAGCATGATAAAGAAGATTCAAAGGGAGTGAGATGCCAGCTCCTTTCATTCAGTCAGTAGCTTCAATCATTTCTGGACGTTTTTCAATGGCAAAAATCAATGAATATTGTAAATGCACAAACAGTAATTTCTCCGCATTGCAAGGTGCAAGTCTGAAATTTTTTGCTTTTTCCTGCTCCTCTTAGCATGATAAAGAAGATTCAAAGAGAGTGAGATGCCAGCTACTTTCATTCAGTCAGTAGCTTCAATCATTTCTGGACGTTTTTCAATGGTAAAAATCAATGAATATTGTAAATGCACAAACAGTAATTTCTCCGCATTGCAAGGTGCAATTCTGAAATTTTTTGCTTTTTCCTGCTCCTCTTAGCATGATAAAGAAGATTCAAAGAGAGTGAGATGCCAGCTCCTTTCATTCAGTCAGTAGCTTCAAACATTTCAGGTATATGAATAACATGATGTTTTTCAATGGCAAAAATCAATGAATATTGTAAATGCACAAACAGTAATTTCTCCGCATTGCAAGGTGCAAGTCTGAAATTTTTTGCTTTTTCCTGCTCCTCTTAGCATGATAAAGAAGATTCAAAGAGAGTGAGATGCCAGCTCCTTTCATTCAGTCAGTAGCTTCAAACATTTCAGGTATATGAATAACATGATGTTTTTCAATGGCAAAAATCAATGAATATTGTAAATGCACAAACAGTAATTTCTCCGCATTGCAAGGTGCAATTCTGAAATTTTTTGCTTTTTCCTGCTCCTCTTAGCATGATAAAGAAGATTCAAAGAGAGTGAGATGGCAGCTCCTTTGATTCAGTCAGTAGCTTCAATCATTTCTGGACGTTTTTCAATTGCAAAAATCAATGAATATTGTAAATGCACAAACAGTAATTTCTCCGCATTGCAAGGTGCAATTCTGAAATTTTTTGCTTTTTCCTGCTCCTCTTAGCATGATAAAGAAGATTCAAAGAGGGTGAGATGCCAGCTCCTTTCATTCAGTCAGTAGCTTCAAACATTTCTGCTATATGAATAACATGATGTTTTTCAATGGCAAAAATCAATGAATATTGTAAATGCACAAACAGTAATTTCTCCGCATTGCAAGGTGCAATTCTGAAATTTTTTGCTTTTTCCTGCTCCTCTTAGCATGATAAAAAAGATTCAAAGAGAGTGAGATGCCAGCTCCTTTCATTCAGTCAGTAGCTTCAATCATTTCTGGACGTTTTTCAATGGCAAAAATCAATGAATATTGTAAATGCGCAAACAGTAATTTCTCCGCATTGCAAGGTGCAATTCTGAAATTTTTTGCTTTTTCCTGCTCCTCTTAGCATGATAAAGAAGATTCAAAGAGAGTGAGATGCCAGCTCCTTTCATTCAGTCAGTAGCTTCAAACATTTCTGGTATATGAATAACATGATGTTTTTCAATGGCAAAAATCAATGAATATTGTAAATGCACAAACAGTAATTTCTCCGCATTGCAAGGTGCAATTCTGAAATTTTTTGCTTTTTCCTGCTCCTCTTAGCATGATAAAGAAGATTCAAAGAGAGTGAGATGCCAGCTCCTTTCGTTCAGTCAGTAGCTTCAATCATTTCTGGACGTTTTTCAATGGCAAAAATCATTGAATATTGTAAATGCACAAACAGTAATTTCTCCGCATTGCAAGGTGCAATTCTGAAATTTTTTACTTTTTCCTGCTCCTCTTAGCATGATAAAGAAGATTCAAAGAGAGTGAGATGCCAGCTCCTTTCATTCAGTCAGTAGCTTCAATCATTTCTGGTATATGAATAACATGATGTTTTTCAATGGCAAAAATCAATGAATATTGTAAATGCACAAACAGTAATTTCTCCGCATTGCAAGGTGCAATTCTGAAATTTTTTGCTTTTTCCTGCTCCTCTTAGCATGATAAACAAGATTCAAAGAGAGTGAGATGCCAGCTCCTTTCATTCAGTCAGTAGCTTCAATCATTTCTGGACGTTTTTCAATGGCAAAAATCAATGAATATTGTAAATGCACAAACAGTAATTTCTCCGCATTGCAAGGTGCAATTCTGAAATTTTTTGCTTTTTCCTGCTCCTCTTAGCATGATAAAGAAGATTCAAAGAGAGTGAGATGCCAGCTCCTTTCATTCAGTCAGTAGCTTCAATCATTTCTGGACGTTTTTCAATGGCAAAAATCAATGAATATTGTAAATGCACAAACAGTAATTTCTCCGCATTGCAAGGTGCAATTCTGAAATTTTTTGCTTTTTCCTGCTCCTCTTAGCATGATAAAGAAGATTCAAAGAGAGTGAGATGCCAGCTCCTTTCATTCAGTCAGTAGCTTCAAACATTTCTGGTATATGAATAACATGATGTTTTTCAATGGCAAAAATCAATGAATATTGTAAATGCACAAACAGTAATTTCTCCGCATTGCAAGGTGCAAGTCTGAAATTTTTTGCTTTTTCCTGCTCCTCTTAGCATGATAAAGAAGATTCAAAGAGAGTGAGATGCCAGCTACTTTCATTCAGTCAGTAGCTTCAATCATTTCTGGACGTTTTTCAATGGCAAAAATCAATGAATATTGTAAATGCACAAACAGTAATTTCTCCGCATTGCAAGGTGCAAGTCTGAAATTTTTTGCTTTTTCCTGCTCCTCTTAGCATGATAAAGAAGATTCAAAGAGAGTGAGATGCCAGCTACTTTCATTCAGTCAGTAGCTTCAATCATTTCTGGACGTTTTTCAATGGTAAAAATCAATGAATATTGTAAATGCACAAACAGTAATTTCTCCGCATTGCAAGGTGCAATTCTGAAATTTTTTACTTTTTCCTGCTCCTCTTAGCATGATAAAGAAGATTCAAAGAGAGTGAGATGCCAGCTCCTTTCATTCAGTCAGTAGCTTCAATCATTTCTGGTATATGAATAACATGATGTTTTTCAATGGCAAAAATCAATGAATATTGTAAATGCACAAACAGTAATTTCTCCGCATTGCAAGGTGCAATTCTGAAATTTTTTGCTTTTTCCTGCTCCTCTTAGCATGATAAACAAGATTCAAAGAGAGTGAGATGCCAGCTCCTTTCATTCAGTCAGTAGCTTCAATCATTTCTGGACGTTTTTCAATGGCAAAAATCAATGAATATTGTAAATGCACAAACAGTAATTTCTCCGCATTGCAAGGTGCAATTCTGAAATTTTTTGCTTTTTCCTGCTCCTCTTAGCATGATAAAGAAGATTCAAAGAGAGTGAGATGCCAGCTCCTTTCATTCAGTCAGTAGCTTCAATCATTTCTGGACGTTTTTCAATGGCAAAAATCAATGAATATTGTAAATGCACAAACAGTAATTTCTCCGCATTGCAAGGTGCAATTCTGAAATTTTTTGCTTTTTCCTGCTCCTCTTAGCATGATAAAGAAGATTCAAAGAGAGTGAGATGCCAGCTCCTTTCATTCAGTCAGTAGCTTCAAACATTTCTGGTATATGAATAACATGATGTTTTTCAATGGCAAAAATCAATGAATATTGTAAATGCACAAACAGTAATTTCTCCGCATTGCAAGGTGCAAGTCTGAAATTTTTTGCTTTTTCCTGCTCCTCTTAGCATGATAAAGAAGATTCAAAGAGAGTGAGATGCCAGCTACTTTCATTCAGTCAGTAGCTTCAATCATTTCTGGACGTTTTTCAATGGCAAAAATCAATGAATATTGTAAATGCACAAACAGTAATTTCTCCGCATTGCAAGGTGCAATTCTGAAATTTTTTGCTTTTTCCTGCTCCTCTTAGCATGATAAAGAAGATTCAAAGAGAGTGAGATGCCAGCTCCTTTCATTCAGTCAGTAGCTTCAAACATTTCTGGTATATGAATAACATGATGTTTTTCAATGGCAAAAATCAATGAATATTGTAAATGCACAAACAGTAATTTCTCCGCATTGCAAGGTGCAATTCTGAAATTTTTTGCTTTTTCCTGCTCCTCTTAGCATGATAAAGAAGATTCAAAGAGAGTGAGATGCCAGCTCCTTTCATTCAGTCAGTAGCTTCAATCATTTCTGGTATATGAATAACATGATGTTTTTCAATGGCAAAAATCAATGAATATTGTAAATGCACAAACAGTAATTTCTCCGCATTGCAAGGTGCAATTCTGAAATTTTTTGCTTTTTCCTGCTCCTCTTAGCATGATAAAGAAGATTCAAAGGGAGTGAGATGCCAGCTCCTTTCATTCAGTCAGTAGCTTCAATCATTTCTGGACATTTTTCAATGGCAAAAATCAATGAATATTGTAAATGCACAAACAGTAATTTCTCCGCATTGCAAGGTGCAAGTCTGAAATTTTTTGCTTTTTCCTGCTCCTCTTAGCATGATAAAGAAGATTCAAAGAGAGTGAGATGCCAGCTACTTTCATTCAGTCAGTAGCTTCAATCATTTCTGGACGTTTTTCAATGGCAAAAATCAATGAATATTGTAAATGCACAAACAGTAATTTCTCCGCATTGCAAGGTGCAAGTCTGAAATTTTTTGCTTTTTCCTGCTCCTCTTAGCATGATAAAGAAGATTCAAAGAGAGTGAGATGCCAGCTACTTTCATTCAGTCAGTAGCTTCAATCATTTCTGGACGTTTTTCAATGGTAAAAATCAATGAATATTGTAAATGCACAAACAGTAATTTCTCCGCATTGCAAGGTGCAATTCTGAAATTTTTTACTTTTTCCTGCTCCTCTTAGCATGATAAAGAAGATTCAAAGAGAGTGAGATGCCAGCTCCTTTCATTCAGTCAGTAGCTTCAATCATTTCTGGTATATGAATAACATGATGTTTTTCAATGGCAAAAATCAATGAATATTGTAAATGCACAAACAGTAATTTCTCCGCATTGCAAGGTGCAATTCTGAAATTTTTTGCTTTTTCCTGCTCCTCTTAGCATGATAAACAAGATTCAAAGAGAGTGAGATGCCAGCTCCTTTCATTCAGTCAGTAGCTTCAATCATTTCTGGACGTTTTTCAATGGCAAAAATCAATGAATATTGTAAATGCACAAACAGTAATTTCTCCGCATTGCAAGGTGCAATTCTGAAATTTTTTGCTTTTTCCTGCTCCTCTTAGCATGATAAAGAAGATTCAAAGAGAGTGAGATGCCAGCTCCTTTCATTCAGTCAGTAGCTTCAATCATTTCTGGACGTTTTTCAATGGCAAAAATCAATGAATATTGTAAATGCACAAACAGTAATTTCTCCGCATTGCAAGGTGCAATTCTGAAATTTTTTGCTTTTTCCTGCTCCTCTTAGCATGATAAAGAAGATTCAAAGAGAGTGAGATGCCAGCTCCTTTCATTCAGTCAGTAGCTTCAAACATTTCTGGTATATGAATAACATGATGTTTTTCAATGGCAAAAATCAATGAATATTGTAAATGCACAAACAGTAATTTCTCCGCATTGCAAGGTGCAAGTCTGAAATTTTTTGCTTTTTCCTGCTCCTCTTAGCATGATAAAGAAGATTCAAAGAGAGTGAGATGCCAGCTACTTTCATTCAGTCAGTAGCTTCAATCATTTCTGGACGTTTTTCAATGGCAAAAATCAATGAATATTGTAAATGCACAAACAGTAATTTCTCCGCATTGCAAGGTGCAATTCTGAAATTTTTTGCTTTTTCCTGCTCCTCTTAGCATGATAAAGAAGATTCAAAGAGAGTGAGATGCCAGCTCCTTTCATTCAGTCAGTAGCTTCAAACATTTCTGGTATATGAATAACATGATGTTTTTCAATGGCAAAAATCAATGAATATTGTAAATGCACAAACAGTAATTTCTCCGCATTGCAAGGTGCAATTCTGAAATTTTTTGCTTTTTCCTGCTCCTCTTAGCATGATAAAGAAGATTCAAAGAGAGTGAGATGCCAGCTCCTTTCATTCAGTCAGTAGCTTCAATCATTTCTGGTATATGAATAACATGATGTTTTTCAATGGCAAAAATCAATGAATATTGTAAATGCACAAACAGTAATTTCTCCGCATTGCAAGGTGCAATTCTGAAATTTTTTGCTTTTTCCTGCTCCTCTTAGCATGATAAAGAAGATTCAAAGGGAGTGAGATGCCAGCTCCTTTCATTCAGTCAGTAGCTTCAATCATTTCTGGACATTTTTCAATGGCAAAAATCAATGAATATTGTAAATGCACAAACAGTAATTTCTCCGCATTGCAAGGTGCAAGTCTGAAATTTTTTGCTTTTTCCTGCTCCTCTTAGCATGATAAAGAAGATTCAAAGAGAGTGAGATGCCAGCTACTTTCATTCAGTCAGTAGCTTCAATCATTTCTGGACGTTTTTCAATGGTAAAAATCAATGAATATTGTAAATGCACAAACAGTAATTTCTCCGCATTGCAAGGTGCAATTCTGAAATTTTTTGCTTTTTCCTGCTCCTCTTAGCATGATAAAGAAGATTCAAAGAGAGTGAGATGCCAGCTCCTTTCATTCAGTCAGTAGCTTCAAACATTTCTGGTATATGAATAACATGATGTTTTTCAATGGCAAAAATCAATGAATATTGTAAATGCACAAACAGTAATTTCTCCGCATTGCAAGGTGCAAGTCTGAAATTTTTTGCTTTTTCCTGCTCCTCTTAGCATGATAAAGAAGATTCAAAGAGAGTGAGATGCCAGCTCCTTTCATTCAGTCAGTAGCTTCAAACATTTCAGGTATATGAATAACATGATGTTTTTCAATGGCAAAAATCAATGAATATTGTAAATGCACAAACAGTAATTTCTCCGCATTGCAAGGTGCAATTCTGAAATTTTTTGCTTTTTCCTGCTCCTCTTAGCATGATAAAGAAGATTCAAAGAGAGTGAGATGACAGCTCCTTTCATTCAGTCAGTAGCTTCAATCATTTCTGGACGTTTTTCAATTGCAAAAATCAATGAATATTGTAAATGCACAAACAGTAATTTCTCCGCATTGCAAGGTGCAATTCTGAAATTTTTTGCTTTTTCCTGCTCCTCTTAGCATGATAAAGAAGATTCAAAGAGGGTGAGATGCCAGCTCCTTTCATTCAGTCAGTAGCTTCAAACATTTCTGCTATATGAATAACATGATGTTTTTCAATGGCAAAAATCAATGAATATTGTAAATGCACAAACAGTAATTTCTCCGCATTGCAAGGTGCAATTCTGAAATTTTTTGCTTTTTCCTGCTCCTCTTAGCATGATAAAAAAGATTCAAAGAGAGTGAGATGCCAGCTCCTTTCATTCAGTCAGTAGCTTCAATCATTTCTGGACGTTTTTCAATGGCAAAAATCAATGAATATTGTAAATGCGCAAACAGTAATTTCTCCGCATTGCAAGGTGCAATTCTGAAATTTTTTGCTTTTTCCTGCTCCTCTTAGCATGATAAAGAAGATTCAAAGAGAGTGAGATGCCAGCTCCTTTCATTCAGTCAGTAGCTTCAAACATTTCTGGTATATGAATAACATGATGTTTTTCAATGGCAAAAATCAATGAATATTGTAAATGCACAAACAGTAATTTCTCCGCATTGCAAGGTGCAATTCTGAAATTTTTTGCTTTTTCCTGCTCCTCTTAGCATGATAAAGAAGATTCAAAGAGAGTGAGATGCCAGCTCCTTTCGTTCAGTCAGTAGCTTCAATCATTTCTGGACGTTTTTCAATGGCAAAAATCATTGAATATTGTAAATGCACAAACAGTAATTTCTCCGCATTGCAAGGTGCAATTCTGAAATTTTTTACTTTTTCCTGCTCCTCTTAGCATGATAAAGAAGATTCAAAGAGAGTGAGATGCCAGCTCCTTTCATTCAGTCAGTAGCTTCAATCATTTCTGGTATATGAATAACATGATGTTTTTCAATGGCAAAAATCAATGAATATTGTAAATGCACAAACAGTAATTTCTCCGCATTGCAAGGTGCAATTCTGAAATTTTTTGCTTTTTCCTGCTCCTCTTAGCATGATAAACAAGATTCAAAGAGAGTGAGATGCCAGCTCCTTTCATTCAGTCAGTAGCTTCAATCATTTCTGGACGTTTTTCAATGGCAAAAATCAATGAATATTGTAAATGCACAAACAGTAATTTCTCCGCATTGCAAGGTGCAATTCTGAAATTTTTTGCTTTTTCCTGCTCCTCTTAGCATGATAAAGAAGATTCAAAGAGAGTGAGATGCCAGCTCCTTTCATTCAGTCAGTAGCTTCAATCATTTCTGGACGTTTTTCAATGGCAAAAATCAATGAATATTGTAAATGCACAAACAGTAATTTCTCCGCATTGCAAGGTGCAATTCTGAAATTTTTTGCTTTTTCCTGCTCCTCTTAGCATGATAAAGAAGATTCAAAGAGAGTGAGATGCCAGCTCCTTTCATTCAGTCAGTAGCTTCAAACATTTCTGGTATATGAATAACATGATGTTTTTCAATGGCAAAAATCAATGAATATTGTAAATGCACAAACAGTAATTTCTCCGCATTGCAAGGTGCAAGTCTGAAATTTTTTGCTTTTTCCTGCTCCTCTTAGCATGATAAAGAAGATTCAAAGAGAGTGAGATGCCAGCTACTTTCATTCAGTCAGTAGCTTCAATCATTTCTGGACGTTTTTCAATGGCAAAAATCAATGAATATTGTAAATGCACAAACAGTAATTTCTCCGCATTGCAAGGTGCAAGTCTGAAATTTTTTGCTTTTTCCTGCTCCTCTTAGCATGATAAAGAAGATTCAAAGAGAGTGAGATGCCAGCTACTTTCATTCAGTCAGTAGCTTCAATCATTTCTGGACGTTTTTCAATGGTAAAAATCAATGAATATTGTAAATGCACAAACAGTAATTTCTCCGCATTGCAAGGTGCAATTCTGAAATTTTTTACTTTTTCCTGCTCCTCTTAGCATGATAAAGAAGATTCAAAGAGAGTGAGATGCCAGCTCCTTTCATTCAGTCAGTAGCTTCAATCATTTCTGGTATATGAATAACATGATGTTTTTCAATGGCAAAAATCAATGAATATTGTAAATGCACAAACAGTAATTTCTCCGCATTGCAAGGTGCAATTCTGAAATTTTTTGCTTTTTCCTGCTCCTCTTAGCATGATAAACAAGATTCAAAGAGAGTGAGATGCCAGCTCCTTTCATTCAGTCAGTAGCTTCAATCATTTCTGGACGTTTTTCAATGGCAAAAATCAATGAATATTGTAAATGCACAAACAGTAATTTCTCCGCATTGCAAGGTGCAATTCTGAAATTTTTTGCTTTTTCCTGCTCCTCTTAGCATGATAAAGAAGATTCAAAGAGAGTGAGATGCCAGCTCCTTTCATTCAGTCAGTAGCTTCAATCATTTCTGGACGTTTTTCAATGGCAAAAATCAATGAATATTGTAAATGCACAAACAGTAATTTCTCCGCATTGCAAGGTGCAATTCTGAAATTTTTTGCTTTTTCCTGCTCCTCTTAGCATGATAAAGAAGATTCAAAGAGAGTGAGATGCCAGCTCCTTTCATTCAGTCAGTAGCTTCAAACATTTCTGGTATATGAATAACATGATGTTTTTCAATGGCAAAAATCAATGAATATTGTAAATGCACAAACAGTAATTTCTCCGCATTGCAAGGTGCAAGTCTGAAATTTTTTGCTTTTTCCTGCTCCTCTTAGCATGATAAAGAAGATTCAAAGAGAGTGAGATGCCAGCTACTTTCATTCAGTCAGTAGCTTCAATCATTTCTGGACGTTTTTCAATGGCAAAAATCAATGAATATTGTAAATGCACAAACAGTAATTTCTCCGCATTGCAAGGTGCAATTCTGAAATTTTTTGCTTTTTCCTGCTCCTCTTAGCATGATAAAGAAGATTCAAAGAGAGTGAGATGCCAGCTCCTTTCATTCAGTCAGTAGCTTCAAACATTTCTGGTATATGAATAACATGATGTTTTTCAATGGCAAAAATCAATGAATATTGTAAATGCACAAACAGTAATTTCTCCGCATTGCAAGGTGCAATTCTGAAATTTTTTGCTTTTTCCTGCTCCTCTTAGCATGATAAAGAAGATTCAAAGAGAGTGAGATGCCAGCTCCTTTCATTCAGTCAGTAGCTTCAATCATTTCTGGTATATGAATAACATGATGTTTTTCAATGGCAAAAATCAATGAATATTGTAAATGCACAAACAGTAATTTCTCCGCATTGCAAGGTGCAATTCTGAAATTTTTTGCTTTTTCCTGCTCCTCTTAGCATGATAAAGAAGATTCAAAGGGAGTGAGATGCCAGCTCCTTTCATTCAGTCAGTAGCTTCAATCATTTCTGGACGTTTTTCAATGGCAAAAATCAATGAATATTGTAAATGCACAAACAGTAATTTCTCCGCATTGCAAGGTGCAAGTCTGAAATTTTTTGCTTTTTCCTGCTCCTCTTAGCATGATAAAGAAGATTCAAAGAGAGTGAGATGCCAGCTACTTTCATTCAGTCAGTAGCTTCAATCATTTCTGGACGTTTTTCAATGGTAAAAATCAATGAATATTGTAAATGCACAAACAGTAATTTCTCCGCATTGCAAGGTGCAATTCTGAAATTTTTTGCTTTTTCCTGCTCCTCTTAGCATGATAAAGAAGATTCAAAGAGAGTGAGATGCCAGCTCCTTTCATTCAGTCAGTAGCTTCAAACATTTCTGGTATATGAATAACATGATGTTTTTCAATGGCAAAAATCAATGAATATTGTAAATGCACAAACAGTAATTTCTCCGCATTGCAAGGTGCAAGTCTGAAATTTTTTGCTTTTTCCTGCTCCTCTTAGCATGATAAAGAAGATTCAAAGAGAGTGAGATGCCAGCTCCTTTCATTCAGTCAGTAGCTTCAAACATTTCAGGTATATGAATAACATGATGTTTTTCAATGGCAAAAATCAATGAATATTGTAAATGCACAAACAGTAATTTCTCCGCATTGCAAGGTGCAATTCTGAAATTTTTTGCTTTTTCCTGCTCCTCTTAGCATGATAAAGAAGATTCAAAGAGAGTGAGATGACAGCTCCTTTCATTCAGTCAGTAGCTTCAATCATTTCTGGACGTTTTTCAATTGCAAAAATCAATGAATATTGTAAATGCACAAACAGTAATTTCTCCGCATTGCAAGGTGCAATTCTGAAATTTTTTGCTTTTTCCTGCTCCTCTTAGCATGATAAAGAAGATTCAAAGAGGGTGAGATGCCAGCTCCTTTCATTCAGTCAGTAGCTTCAAACATTTCTGCTATATGAATAACATGATGTTTTTCAATGGCAAAAATCAATGAATATTGTAAATGCACAAACAGTAATTTCTCCGCATTGCAAGGTGCAATTCTGAAATTTTTTGCTTTTTCCTGCTCCTCTTAGCATGATAAAAAAGATTCAAAGAGAGTGAGATGCCAGCTCCTTTCATTCAGTCAGTAGCTTCAATCATTTCTGGACGTTTTTCAATGGCAAAAATCAATGAATATTGTAAATGCGCAAACAGTAATTTCTCCGCATTGCAAGGTGCAATTCTGAAATTTTTTGCTTTTTCCTGCTCCTCTTAGCATGATAAAGAAGATTCAAAGAGAGTGAGATGCCAGCTCCTTTCATTCAGTCAGTAGCTTCAAACATTTCTGGTATATGAATAACATGATGTTTTTCAATGGCAAAAATCAATGAATATTGTAAATGCACAAACAGTAATTTCTCCGCATTGCAAGGTGCAATTCTGAAATTTTTTGCTTTTTCCTGCTCCTCTTAGCATGATAAAGAAGATTCAAAGAGAGTGAGATGCCAGCTCCTTTCGTTCAGTCAGTAGCTTCAATCATTTCTGGACGTTTTTCAATGGCAAAAATCATTGAATATTGTAAATGCACAAACAGTAATTTCTCCGCATTGCAAGGTGCAATTCTGAAATTTTTTACTTTTTCCTGCTCCTCTTAGCATGATAAAGAAGATTCAAAGAGAGTGAGATGCCAGCTCCTTTCATTCAGTCAGTAGCTTCAATCATTTCTGGTATATGAATAACATGATGTTTTTCAATGGCAAAAATCAATGAATATTGTAAATGCACAAACAGTAATTTCTCCGCATTGCAAGGTGCAATTCTGAAATTTTTTGCTTTTTCCTGCTCCTCTTAGCATGATAAACAAGATTCAAAGAGAGTGAGATGCCAGCTCCTTTCATTCAGTCAGTAGCTTCAATCATTTCTGGACATTTTTCAATGGCAAAAATCAATGAATATTGTAAATGCACAAACAGTAATTTCTCCGCATTGCAAGGTGCAATTCTGAAATTTTTTGCTTTTTCCTGCTCCTCTTAGCATGATAAAGAAGATTCAAAGAGAGTGAGATGCCAGCTCCTTTCATTCAGTCAGTAGCTTCAATCATTTCTGGACGTTTTTCAATGGCAAAAATCAATGAATATTGTAAATGCACAAACAGTAATTTCTCCGCATTGCAAGGTGCAATTCTGAAATTTTTTGCTTTTTCCTGCTCCTCTTAGCATGATAAAGAAGATTCAAAGAGAGTGAGATGCCAGCTCCTTTCATTCAGTCAGTAGCTTCAAACATTTCTGGTATATGAATAACATGATGTTTTTCAATGGCAAAAATCAATGAATATTGTAAATGCACAAACAGTAATTTCTCCGCATTGCAAGGTGCAAGTCTGAAATTTTTTGCTTTTTCCTGCTCCTCTTAGCATGATAAAGAAGATTCAAAGAGAGTGAGATGCCAGCTACTTTCATTCAGTCAGTAGCTTCAATCATTTCTGGACGTTTTTCAATGGCAAAAATCAATGAATATTGTAAATGCACAAACAGTAATTTCTCCGCATTGCAAGGTGCAAGTCTGAAATTTTTTGCTTTTTCCTGCTCCTCTTAGCATGATAAAGAAGATTCAAAGAGAGTGAGATGCCAGCTACTTTCATTCAGTCAGTAGCTTCAATCATTTCTGGACGTTTTTCAATGGTAAAAATCAATGAATATTGTAAATGCACAAACAGTAATTTCTCCGCATTGCAAGGTGCAATTCTGAAATTTTTTACTTTTTCCTGCTCCTCTTAGCATGATAAAGAAGATTCAAAGAGAGTGAGATGCCAGCTCCTTTCATTCAGTCAGTAGCTTCAATCATTTCTGGTATATGAATAACATGATGTTTTTCAATGGCAAAAATCAATGAATATTGTAAATGCACAAACAGTAATTTCTCCGCATTGCAAGGTGCAATTCTGAAATTTTTTGCTTTTTCCTGCTCCTCTTAGCATGATAAACAAGATTCAAAGAGAGTGAGATGCCAGCTCCTTTCATTCAGTCAGTAGCTTCAATCATTTCTGGACGTTTTTCAATGGCAAAAATCAATGAATATTGTAAATGCACAAACAGTAATTTCTCCGCATTGCAAGGTGCAATTCTGAAATTTTTTGCTTTTTCCTGCTCCTCTTAGCATGATAAAGAAGATTCAAAGAGAGTGAGATGCCAGCTCCTTTCATTCAGTCAGTAGCTTCAATCATTTCTGGACGTTTTTCAATGGCAAAAATCAATGAATATTGTAAATGCACAAACAGTAATTTCTCCGCATTGCAAGGTGCAATTCTGAAATTTTTTGCTTTTTCCTGCTCCTCTTAGCATGATAAAGAAGATTCAAAGAGAGTGAGATGCCAGCTCCTTTCATTCAGTCAGTAGCTTCAAACATTTCTGGTATATGAATAACATGATGTTTTTCAATGGCAAAAATCAATGAATATTGTAAATGCACAAACAGTAATTTCTCCGCATTGCAAGGTGCAAGTCTGAAATTTTTTGGTTTTTCCTGCTCCTCTTAGCATGATAAAGAAGATTCAAAGAGAGTGAGATGCCAGCTACTTTCATTCAGTCAGTAGCTTCAATCATTTCTGGACGTTTTTCAATGGCAAAAATCAATGAATATTGTAAATGCACAAACAGTAATTTCTCCGCATTGCAAGGTGCAAGTCTGAAATTTTTTGCTTTTTCCTGCTCCTCTTAGCATGATAAAGAAGATTCAAAGAGAGTGAGATGCCAGCTACTTTCATTCAGTCAGTAGCTTCAATCATTTCTGGACGTTTTTCAATGGTAAAAATCAATGAATATTGTAAATGCACAAACAGTAATTTCTCCGCATTGCAAGGTGCAATTCTGAAATTTTTTGCTTTTTCCTGCTCCTCTTAGCATGATAAAGAAGATTCAAAGAGAGTGAGATGCCAGCTCCTTTCATTCAGTCAGTAGCTTCAAACATTTCTGGTATATGAATAACATGATGTTTTTCAATGGCAAAAATCAATGAATATTGTAAATGCACAAACAGTAATTTCTCCGCATTGCAAGGTGCAAGTCTGAAATTTTTTGCTTTTTCCTGCTCCTCTTAGCATGATAAAGAAGATTCAAAGAGAGTGAGATGCCAGCTCCTTTCATTCAGTCAGTAGCTTCAAACATTTCAGGTATATGAATAACATGATGTTTTTCAATGGCAAAAATCAATGAATATTGTAAATGCACAAACAGTAATTTCTCCGCATTGCAAGGTGCAATTCTGAAATTTTTTGCTTTTTCCTGCTCCTCTTAGCATGATAAAGAAGATTCAAAGAGAGTGAGATGGCAGCTCCTTTCATTCAGTCAGTAGCTTCAATCATTTCTGGACGTTTTTCAATTGCAAAAATCAATGAATATTGTAAATGCACAAACAGTAATTTCTCCGCATTGCAAGGTGCAATTCTGAAATTTTTTGCTTTTTCCTGCTCCTCTTAGCATGATAAAGAAGATTCAAAGAGGGTGAGATGCCAGCTCCTTTCATTCAGTCAGTAGCTTCAAACATTTCTGCTATATGAATAACATGATGTTTTTCAATGGCAAAAATCAATGAATATTGTAAATGCACAAACAGTAATTTCTCCGCATTGCAAGGTGCAATTCTGAAATTTTTTGCTTTTTCCTGCTCCTCTTAGCATGATAAAAAAGATTCAAAGAGAGTGAGATGCCAGCTCCTTTCATTCAGTCAGTAGCTTCAATCATTTCTGGACGTTTTTCAATGGCAAAAATCAATGAATATTGTAAATGCGCAAACAGTAATTTCTCCGCATTGCAAGGTGCAATTCTGAAATTTTTTGCTTTTTCCTGCTCCTCTTAGCATGATAAAGAAGATTCAAAGAGAGTGAGATGCCAGCTCCTTTCATTCAGTCAGTAGCTTCAAACATTTCTGGTATATGAATAACATGATGTTTTTCAATGGCAAAAATCAATGAATATTGTAAATGCACAAACAGTAATTTCTCCGCATTGCAAGGTGCAATTCTGAAATTTTTTGCTTTTTCCTGCTCCTCTTAGCATGATAAAGAAGATTCAAAGAGAGTGAGATGCCAGCTCCTTTCGTTCAGTCAGTAGCTTCAATCATTTCTGGACGTTTTTCAATGGCAAAAATCATTGAATATTGTAAATGCACAAACAGTAATTTCTCCGCATTGCAAGGTGCAATTCTGAAATTTTTTACTTTTTCCTGCTCCTCTTAGCATGATAAAGAAGATTCAAAGAGAGTGAGATGCCAGCTCCTTTCATTCAGTCAGTAGCTTCAATCATTTCTGGTATATGAATAACATGATGTTTTTCAATGGCAAAAATCAATAAATATTGTAAATGCACAAACAGTAATTTCTCCGCATTGCAAGGTGCAATTCTGAAATTTTTTGCTTTTTCCTGCTCCTCTTAGCATGATAAACAAGATTCAAAGAGAGTGAGATGCCAGCTCCTTTCATTCAGTCAGTAGCTTCAATCATTTCTGGACGTTTTTCAATGGCAAAAATCAATGAATATTGTAAATGCACAAACAGTAATTTCTCCGCATTGCAAGGTGCAATTCTGAAATTTTTTGCTTTTTCCTGCTCCTCTTAGCATGATAAAGAAGATTCAAAGAGAGTGAGATGCCAGCTCCTTTCATTCAGTCAGTAGCTTCAATCATTTCTGGACGTTTTTCAATGGCAAAAATCAATGAATATTGTAAATGCACAAACAGTAATTTCTCCGCATTGCAAGGTGCAATTCTGAAATTTTTTGCTTTTTCCTGCTCCTCTTAGCATGATAAAGAAGATTCAAAGAGAGTGAGATGCCAGCTCCTTTCATTCAGTCAGTAGCTTCAAACATTTCTGGTATATGAATAACATGATGTTTTTCAATGGCAAAAATCAATGAATATTGTAAATGCACAAACAGTAATTTCTCCGCATTGCAAGGTGCAAGTCTGAAATTTTTTGCTTTTTCCTGCTCCTCTTAGCATGATAAAGAAGATTCAAAGAGAGTGAGATGCCAGCTACTTTCATTCAGTCAGTAGCTTCAATCATTTCTGGACGTTTTTCAATGGCAAAAATCAATGAATATTGTAAATGCACAAACAGTAATTTCTCCGCATTGCAAGGTGCAATTCTGAAATTTTTTGCTTTTTCCTGCTCCTCTTAGCATGATAAACAAGATTCAAAGAGAGTGAGATGCCAGCTCCTTTCATTCAGTCAGTAGCTTCAATCATTTCTGGACGTTTTTCAATGGCAAAAATCAATGAATATTGTAAATGCACAAACAGTAATTTCTCCGCATTGCAAGGTGCAATTCTGAAATTTTTTGCTTTTTCCTGCTCCTCTTAGCATGATAAAGAAGATTCAAAGAGAGTGAGATGCCAGCTCCTTTCATTCAGTCAGTAGCTTCAAACATTTCTGGTATATGAATAACATGATGTTTTTCAATGGCAAAAATCAATGAATATTGTAAATGCACAAACAGTAATTTCTCCGCATTGCAAGGTGCAAGTCTGAAATTTTTTGCTTTTTCCTGCTCCTCTTAGCATGATAAAGAAGATTCAAAGAGAGTGAGATGCCAGCTACTTTCATTCAGTCAGTAGCTTCAATCATTTCTGGACGTTTTTCAATGGCAAAAATCAATGAATATTGTAAATGCACAAACAGTAATTTCTCCGCATTGCAAGGTGCAATTCTGAAATTTTTTGCTTTTTCCTGCTCCTCTTAGCATGATAAAGAAGATTCAAAGAGAGTGAGATGCCAGCTCCTTTCATTCAGTCAGTAGCTTCAAACATTTCTGGTATATGAATAACATGATGTTTTTCAATGGCAAAAATCAATGAATATTGTAAATGCACAAACAGTAATTTCTCCGCATTGCAAGGTGCAATTCTGAAATGTTTTGCTTTTTCCTGCTCCTCTTAGCATGATAAAGAAGATTCAAAGAGAGTGAGATGCCAGCTCCTTTCGTTCAGTCAGTAGCTTCAATCATTTCTGGACGTTTTTCAATGGCAAAAATCATTGAATATTGTAAATGCACAAACAGTAATTTCTCCGCATTGCAAGGTGCAATTCTGAAATTTTTTACTTTTTCCTGCTCCTCTTAGCATGATAAAGAAGATTCAAAGAGAGTGAGATGCCAGCTCCTTTCATTCAGTCAGTAGCTTCAATCATTTCTGGACGTTTTTCAATGGCAAAAATCAATGAATATTGTAAATGCACAAACAGTAATTTCTCCGCATTGCAAGGTGCAATTCTGAAATTTTTTGCTTTTTCCTGCTCCTCTTAGCATGATAAAGAAGATTCAAAGAGAGTGAGATGCCAGCTCCTTTCATTCAGTCAGTAGCTTCAAACATTTCTGGTATATGAATAACATGATGTTTTTCAATGGCAAAAATCAATGAATATTGTAAATGCACAAACAGTAATTTCTCCGCATTGCAAGGTGCAAGTCTGAAATTTTTTGCTTTTTCCTGCTCCTCTTAGCATGATAAAGAAGATTCAAAGAGAGTGAGATGCCAGCTACTTTCATTCAGTCAGTAGCTTCAATCATTTCTGGACGTTTTTCAATGGTAAAAATCAATGAATATTGTAAATGCACAAACAGTAATTTCTCCGCATTGCAAGGTGCAATTCTGAAATTTTTTGCTTTTTCCTGCTCCTCTTAGCATGATAAAGAAGATTCAAAGAGAGTGAGATGCCAGCTCCTTTCATTCAGTCAGTAGCTTCAATCATTTCTGGACGTTTTTCAATGGCAAAAATCAATGAATATTGTAAATGAACAAACAGTAATTTCTCCGCATTGCAAGGTGCAAGTCTGAAATTTTTTGCTTTTTCCTGCTCCTCTTAGCATGATAAAGAAGATTCAAAGAGAGTGAGATGCCAGCTCCTTTCATTCAGTCAGTAGCTTCAATCATTTCTGGACGTTTTTCAATGGCAAAAATCAATGAATATTGTAAATGCATAAACAGTAATTTCTCCGCATTGCAAGGTGCAATTCTGAAATTTTTTGCTTTTTCCTGCTCCTCTTAGCATGATAAAGAAGATTCAAAGAGAGTGAGATGCCAGCTCCTTTCATTCAGTCAGTAGCTTCAAACATTTCTGGTATATGAATAACATGATGTTTTTCAATGGCAAAAATCAATGAATATTGTAAATGCACAAACAGTAATTTCTCCGCATTGCAAGGTGCAAGTCTGAAATTTTTTGCTTTTTCCTGCTCCTCTTAGCATGATAAAGAAGATTCAAAGAGAGTGAGATGCCAGCTACTTTCATTCAGTCAGTAGCTTCAATCATTTCTGGACGTTTTTCAATGGTAAAAATCAATGAATATTGTAAATGCACAAACAGTAATTTCTCCGCATTGCAAGGTGCAATTCTGAAATTTTTTGCTTTTTCCTGCTCCTCTTAGCATGATAAAGAAGATTCAAAGAGAGTGAGATGCCAGCTCCTTTCATTCAGTCAGAAGCTTCAAACATTTCTGGTATATGAATAACATGATGTTTTTCAATGGCAAAAATCAATGAATATTGTAAATGCACAAACAGTAATTTCTCCGCATTGCAAGGTGCAATTCTGAAATTTTTTGCTTTTTCCTGCTCCTCTTAGCATGATAAAGAAGATTCAAAGAGAGTGAGATGCCAGCTCCTTTCGTTCAGTCAGTAGCTTCAATCATTTCTGGTATATGAATAACATGATGTTTTTCAATGGCAAAAATCAATGAATATTGTAAATGCACAAACAGTAATTTCTCCGCATTGCAAGGTGCAATTCTGAAATTTTTTGCTTTTTCCTGCTCCTCTTAGCATGATAAACAAGATTCAAAGAGAGTGAGATGCCAGCTCCTTTCATTCAGTCAGTAGCTTCAATCATTTCTGGACGTTTTTCAATGGCAAAAATCAATGAATATTGTAAATGCACAAACAGTAATTTCTCCGCATTGCAAGGTGCAATTCTGAAATTTTTTGCTTTTTCCTGCTCCTCTTAGCATGATAAAGAAGATTCAAAGAGAGTGAGATGCCAGCTCCTTTCATTCAGTCAGTAGCTTCAATCATTTCTGGACGTTTTTCAATGGCAAAAATCAATGAATATTGTAAATGCACAAACAGTAATTTCTCCGCATTGCAAGGTGCAATTCTGAAATTTTTTGCTTTTTCCTGCTCCTCTTAGCATGATAAAGAAGATTCAAAGAGAGTGAGATGCCAGCTCCTTTCATTCAGTCAGTAGCTTCAAACATTTCTGGTATATGAATAACATGATGTTTTTCAATGGCAAAAATCAATGAATATTGTAAATGCACAAACAGTAATTTCTCCGCATTGCAAGGTGCAAGTCTGAAATTTTTTGCTTTTTCCTGCTCCTCTTAGCATGATAAAGATTCAAAGAGAGTGAGATGCCAGCTACTTTCATTCAGTCAATAGCTTCAATCATTTCTGGATGTTTTTCAATGGTAAAAATCAATGAATATTGTAAATGCACAAACAGTAATTTCTCCGCATTGCAAGGTGCAATTCTGAAATTTTTTGCTTTTTCCTGCTCCTCTTAGCATGATAAAGAAGATTCAAAGAGAGTGAGATGCCAGCTCCTTTCATTCAGTCAGTAGCTTCAAACATTTCTGGTATATGAATAACATGATGTTTTTCAATGGCAAAAATCAATGAATATTGTAAATGCACAAACAGTAATTTCTCCGCATTGCAAGGTGCAAGTCTGAAATTTTTTGCTTTTTCCTGCTCCTCTTAGCATGATAAAGAAGATTCAAAGAGAGTGAGATGCCAGCTACTTTCATTCAGTCAGTAGCTTCAATCATTTCTGGACGTTTTTCAATGGTAAAAATCAATGAATATTGTAAATGCACAAACAGTAATTTCTCCGCATTGCAAGGTGCAATTCTGAAATTTTTTGCTTTTTCCTGCTCCTCTTAGCATGATAAAGAAGATTCAAAGAGAGTGAGATGCCAGCTCCTTTCATTCAGTCAGAAGCTTCAAACATTTCTGGTATATGAATAACATGATGTTTTTCAATGGCAAAAATCAATGAATATTGTAAATGCACAAACAGTAATTTCTCCGCATTGCAAGGTGCAATTCTGAAATTTTTTGCTTTTTCCTGCTCCTCTTAGCATGATAAAGAAGATTCAAAGAGAGTGAGATGCCAGCTCCTTTCATTCAGTCAGTAGCTTCAAACATTTCAGGTATATGAATAACATGATGTTTTTCAATGGCAAAAATCAATGAATATTGTAAATGCACAAACAGTAATTTCTCCGCATTGCAAGGTGCAATTCTGAAATTTTTTGCTTTTTCCTGCTCCTCTTAGCATGATAAAGAAGATTCAAAGAGAGTGAGATGCCAGCTCCTTTCATTCAGTCAGTAGCTTCAATCATTTCTGGACGTTTTTCAATTGCAAAAATCAATGAATATTGTAAATGCACAAACAGTAATTTCTCCGCATTGCAAGGTGCAATTCTGAAATTTTTTGCTTTTTCCTGCTCCTCTTAGCATGATAAAGAAGATTCAAAGAGAGTGAGATGCCAGCTCCTTTCATTCAGTCAGTAGCTTCAAACATTTCTGGTATATGAATAACATGATGTTTTTCAATGGCAAAAATCAATGAATATTGTAAATGCACAAACAGTAATTTCTCCGCATTGCAAGGTGCAATTCTGAAATTTTTTGCTTTTTCCTGCTCCTCTTAGCATGATAAAGAAGATTCAAAGAGAGTGAGATGCCAGCTACTTTCATTCAGTCAGTAGCTTCAATCATTTCTGGACGTTTTTCAATGGCAAAAATCAATGAATATTGTAAATGCACAAACAGTAATTTCTCCGCATTGCAAGGTGCAATTCTGAAATTTTTTGCTTTTTCCTGCTCCTCTTAGCATGATAAACAAGATTCAAAGAGAGTGAGATGCCAGCTCCTTTCATTCAGTCAGTAGCTTCAATCATTTCTGGACGTTTTTCAATGGCAAAAATCAATGAATATTGTAAATGCACAAACAGTAATTTCTCCGCATTGCAAGGTGCAATTCTGAAATTTTTTGCTTTTTCCTGCTCCTCTTAGCATGATAAAGAAGATTCAAAGAGAGTGAGATGCCAGCTCCTTTCATTCAGTCAGTAGCTTCAAACATTTCTGGTATATGAATAACATGATGTTTTTCAATGGCAAAAATCAATGAATATTGTAAATGCACAAACAGTAATTTCTCCGCATTGCAAGGTGCAAGTCTGAAATTTTTTGCTTTTTCCTGCTCCTCTTAGCATGATAAAGAAGATTCAAAGAGAGTGAGATGCCAGCTACTTTCATTCAGTCAGTAGCTTCAATCATTTCTGGACGTTTTTCAATGGCAAAAATCAATGAATATTGTAAATGCACAAACAGTAATTTCTCCGCATTGCAAGGTGCAATTCTGAAATTTTTTGCTTTTTCCTGCTCCTCTTAGCATGATAAAGAAGATTCAAAGAGAGTGAGATGCCAGCTCCTTTCATTCAGTCAGTAGCTTCAAACATTTCTGGTATATGAATAACATGATGTTTTTCAATGGCAAAAATCAATGAATATTGTAAATGCACAAACAGTAATTTCTCCGCATTGCAAGGTGCAATTCTGAAATGTTTTGCTTTTTCCTGCTCCTCTTAGCATGATAAAGAAGATTCAAAGAGAGTGAGATGCCAGCTCCTTTCGTTCAGTCAGTAGCTTCAATCATTTCTGGACGTTTTTCAATGGCAAAAATCATTGAATATTGTAAATGCACAAACAGTAATTTCTCCGCATTGCAAGGTGCAATTCTGAAATTTTTTACTTTTTCCTGCTCCTCTTAGCATGATAAAGAAGATTCAAAGAGAGTGAGATGCCAGCTCCTTTCATTCAGTCAGTAGCTTCAATCATTTCTGGACGTTTTTCAATGGCAAAAATCAATGAATATTGTAAATGCACAAACAGTAATTTCTCCGCATTGCAAGGTGCAATTCTGAAATTTTTTGCTTTTTCCTGCTCCTCTTAGCATGATAAAGAAGATTCAAAGAGAGTGAGATGCCAGCTCCTTTCATTCAGTCAGTAGCTTCAAACATTTCTGGTATATGAATAACATGATGTTTTTCAATGGCAAAAATCAATGAATATTGTAAATGCACAAACAGTAATTTCTCCGCATTGCAAGGTGCAAGTCTGAAATTTTTTGCTTTTTCCTGCTCCTCTTAGCATGATAAAGAAGATTCAAAGAGAGTGAGATGCCAGCTACTTTCATTCAGTCAGTAGCTTCAATCATTTCTGGACGTTTTTCAATGGTAAAAATCAATGAATATTGTAAATGCACAAACAGTAATTTCTCCGCATTGCAAGGTGCAATTCTGAAATTTTTTGCTTTTTCCTGCTCCTCTTAGCATGATAAAGAAGATTCAAAGAGAGTGAGATGCCAGCTCCTTTCATTCAGTCAGTAGCTTCAATCATTTCTGGACGTTTTTCAATGGCAAAAATCAATGAATATTGTAAATGAACAAACAGTAATTTCTCCGCATTGCAAGGTGCAAGTCTGAAATTTTTTGCTTTTTCCTGCTCCTCTTAGCATGATAAAGAAGATTCAAAGAGAGTGAGATGCCAGCTCCTTTCATTCAGTCAGTAGCTTCAATCATTTCTGGACGTTTTTCAATGGCAAAAATCAATGAATATTGTAAATGCATAAACAGTAATTTCTCCGCATTGCAAGGTGCAATTCTGAAATTTTTTGCTTTTTCCTGCTCCTCTTAGCATGATAAAGAAGATTCAAAGAGAGTGAGATGCCAGCTCCTTTCATTCAGTCAGTAGCTTCAAACATTTCTGGTATATGAATAACATGATGTTTTTCAATGGCAAAAATCAATGAATATTGTAAATGCACAAACAGTAATTTCTCCGCATTGCAAGGTGCAAGTCTGAAATTTTTTGCTTTTTCCTGCTCCTCTTAGCATGATAAAGAAGATTCAAAGAGAGTGAGATGCCAGCTACTTTCATTCAGTCAGTAGCTTCAATCATTTCTGGACGTTTTTCAATGGTAAAAATCAATGAATATTGTAAATGCACAAACAGTAATTTCTCCGCATTGCAAGGTGCAATTCTGAAATTTTTTGCTTTTTCCTGCTCCTCTTAGCATGATAAAGAAGATTCAAAGAGAGTGAGATGCCAGCTCCTTTCATTCAGTCAGAAGCTTCAAACATTTCTGGTATATGAATAACATGATGTTTTTCAATGGCAAAAATCAATGAATATTGTAAATGCACAAACAGTAATTTCTCCGCATTGCAAGGTGCAATTCTGAAATTTTTTGCTTTTTCCTGCTCCTCTTAGCATGATAAAGAAGATTCAAAGAGAGTGAGATGCCAGCTCCTTTCGTTCAGTCAGTAGCTTCAATCATTTCTGGTATATGAATAACATGATGTTTTTCAATGGCAAAAATCAATGAATATTGTAAATGCACAAACAGTAATTTCTCCGCATTGCAAGGTGCAATTCTGAAATTTTTTGCTTTTTCCTGCTCCTCTTAGCATGATAAACAAGATTCAAAGAGAGTGAGATGCCAGCTCCTTTCATTCAGTCAGTAGCTTCAATCATTTCTGGACGTTTTTCAATGGCAAAAATCAATGAATATTGTAAATGCACAAACAGTAATTTCTCCGCATTGCAAGGTGCAATTCTGAAATTTTTTGCTTTTTCCTGCTCCTCTTAGCATGATAAAGAAGATTCAAAGAGAGTGAGATGCCAGCTCCTTTCATTCAGTCAGTAGCTTCAATCATTTCTGGACGTTTTTCAATGGCAAAAATCAATGAATATTGTAAATGCACAAACAGTAATTTCTCCGCATTGCAAGGTGCAATTCTGAAATTTTTTGCTTTTTCCTGCTCCTCTTAGCATGATAAAGAAGATTCAAAGAGAGTGAGATGCCAGCTCCTTTCATTCAGTCAGTAGCTTCAAACATTTCTGGTATATGAATAACATGATGTTTTTCAATGGCAAAAATCAATGAATATTGTAAATGCACAAACAGTAATTTCTCCGCATTGCAAGGTGCAAGTCTGAAATTTTTTGCTTTTTCCTGCTCCTCTTAGCATGATAAAGATTCAAAGAGAGTGAGATGCCAGCTACTTTCATTCAGTCAATAGCTTCAATCATTTCTGGATGTTTTTCAATGGTAAAAATCAATGAATATTGTAAATGCACAAACAGTAATTTCTCCGCATTGCAAGGTGCAATTCTGAAATTTTTTGCTTTTTCCTGCTCCTCTTAGCATGATAAAGAAGATTCAAAGAGAGTGAGATGCCAGCTCCTTTCATTCAGTCAGTAGCTTCAAACATTTCTGGTATATGAATAACATGATGTTT